>NC_091988.1:71696169-71751252 GCF_044704955.1 Pristiophorus japonicus | reverse complement strand
GGTGTAGGGGGGGAGGAGAGGGGTGTGTGGGGGGGGGAGAGTGGGGTGTAGGGGGGGATGAGGAGAGGGGGGAGTAGGAGAGGGAGGTGTGGGGGGGGAGGTGAGGGGGGTGTGGGGGGGAGGTGAGGGGGGTGTAGGGGGGGAGGTGAGGGGGGTGTAGGGGGGAGGTGAGGTGGGTGTGGTGGGGGAAGGAGAGGGGGTGTGGTGGGGGAAGGAGAGGTGGGTGTGTGGTGGGGGAAGGAGAGGGGGGTGTAGGGTGGGTGGAGGAGAGTGGGGTGTAGGTTGTGGGGAGGAGAGTGGGGTGTAGGTTGGGGGGAGGAGAGGGGGTGTAGGGTGGGGGGAGGAGAGCGTGGTATAGGGTGGGGGGAGGACAGGGGTGTGTGGGGAGATGAGAGGAGGGTGGGGGGGAGAGGGGGATGTGGGGGGGGAGAGGGGGGTGGGGGGGATGAGAGGGGTGTGGGGGGGGGAGAGAGGGGTGGGGGGGGAGAGTGGGGTGTGAGGGGGAAGAGAGGGGGGTGGGGAGGGAGGGAGGTGTGGGGGGATGAGAGGAGGGGTGGGGAGGGAGGTGTGGGGGGGGAGGGAGGGAGGTGTGGGGGGGGTGAGAGGGGGGTGGGGAGGGAGGGAGGTGTGGGGGGGGATGAGAGGGGGGTGGGGAGGGAGGGAGTTGTGGGATGGATGAGAGGGGGGTGGGGAGGGAGGTGTGGGGGGGATGAGAGGGGGGTGGGGAGAGAGGGAGGTGTGGGGGGGATGAGAGGAGGGTGGGGAGGGAGGGAGGTGTGGGTGGGAGATGAGAGCGGGGTGGGGAGGGAGGGAGGGAGGTGTGGGGTGGGAATGAGAGGGGGGTGGGGAGGGAGGGGGGTGTGGGGGGAGGAGTTGGTAGGGGAGGGGGTGTGGGGGGAGGAGTTGGTAGGGGAGGGGGTGTGTGGGGAGGAGTTGGTAGGAGAGGGGGCGTGGGGGGAGGAGTTGGTAGGGGAGATGGTGTGGGGAGGAGGGGATGCGGGGGGAGGGATTGGTGAGGGGGGAGGGAGTGGTGTGGGGAGGGGGGTTAGAAGGGGAGGGAGTTATGGGGGGTGTGGGGGGGGAGGGAGGACTGGGGGAGGGTGGGCAGGGGGAGGGTGAGGGTGTGAGGAGGGGTGAGGGAAAGGTGGGAGGGTGAATGGGGTTTGAGGGGGGAGGGGTGGATTGAGGGGGTGAGGGGAGTGGTAGGGGTGGGGTTGGGGGGAGTGGTGAGGGGTAGGGTTGGGGGGGGTTGGGGAGGGGTTGGGGTGAGGGGGCAAAGGGGTTGGGGTGAGGGGGTGAGTGGTGGGGGAGCGGTGAGGGGTGGGGGAGCGAGGAGGGTGAGGGGTGGGTGTGAGGGGAGAGGGTGGGAGGGTGAGGGGAGGGGTGGGAGGGTAAGGTGAGGAGGGGGAGTGGGGGAGGGGGTGAGTGGGGTGAGGATGGGGTGGGGGGGAGGTGGTGAGGGGTGGGAGGGGTGGGAGGTGACGAGGGGGAGGACGGACCCACCAGCGGTGGCGGCACAGCGGTCTACAGTTGGGAGGGAGTGGCCCTGGGAGTCCTCAACATTGACTCTGGACCCCATGAAATCTCAGCTTCAGGTCAAGCATGGGTATGGAAACCTGCTGTTTACCACCTACCGCCCTCCGTCAGCAGTATCATACTATTATAGGCAGAGTCTCGGTTGAGGAGATCTTCGAAGTGTTCCTTCCACCGGGCCCTGACTGCCTCAGTGTCCTTGATGAGTGTTTCCATGTCCTTGGCCAGGAGTGGGGTGGAGTGGGGTGGGGCCTTGGGAGTTTGATCTGTATGTGTCCTTGATTGCGGTGAAGAATCCTCGCACATCATGGCTGTCGGCCAGCTGCTGTATCTCCTGTGCTTTCTCCATCCACCACCTGTTCTTTAGGTCCCGAGTTTTTTGTTGGACCTTAACCTTTAGCCGTCTGTAATGTTGCTTTGCTGCTCCAGAATTGGGTTGCTGTTTAAGGCTCAGAAATGCCCTGCGTTGCAGTCTATTAGTTCTTGAATCTCCTGATCATTCTCATCAAACCAGTCCTGGTATTTCCTGGTTGAGTGACCGAGGGTCTCCTTGCAGACACTGGTTATGGAGGCCTGGAGGGCAGACCAAGCACTGTGGGCATTCTGCGTCTCAGGGTTATCAAGGCACGTCAGGTTATCTGTGAGGCGCTGACTGTAAAGGGCTCTCTTAGCTGGGTCCTTAAGTGCCCCGGCATTGACTTTTTTGCGACACTGCTTCTGCTGCTCCCTTCGCTTTGGGGCTATGTTGATGTTGACATATTTACCAAGGCGTATGAAAGCATGTGCCTTACACTAAACATTAGTAAAGGTCCTACACCAGCCTGTCCTCGCCGCACAGCACTGCCCCCCAAACATCAAGATCCATGCGTGGCCCTGGACAACGTGGACCACTTCCCCTATCTCAGGAGCCTCCTATCAACAAGAGCAGACATTGACGTTGAGATCCAACACCGCCTCCAGTGCGCCAGTGCCGCCTTCGGCCGCCTGAGGAAAAGAGTGTTTGAAGGTCACTCCCTCAAAACTGTCACTAAGCTCATGGTCTACAGGGCTGTAGTAATACCGCCCTGTATGGCTCAGAGACGTGGACCATGTACATTAGACACCTCAAGTCTCTGGAGAAATACCACCAACGATATCTCCGCAAGATCCTGCAAATCCCCTGGGAGGACAGACGCACCAACATTAGCGTCCTCAACCAGGCCAACATCCCCAGCATTGAAGCACTGACCACACTTGATCAGCTCCGCTGGGCAGGCACATAGTTCGCATACCAAACACGAGACTCCCAAAGCATGCGTTCTACTCTTAACTCGTCCACGGCAAACGAGCCAAAGGCGGGCAGAGGAAACGTTACAAGGACACCCTCAAAGCCTCTCTGATAAAATGAAATATCTCCACTGACACCTGGGAGGCCCTGGCCATAGACTGCCCTAAGTGGAGGAAGTGCATTCGGGCGCTGAGCTTCTCGAGTATCGTCGCCGAGAGCATGCAGAAATCAAGCGTGGGCAGCGGAAGGAGTGTGCGGCAAACCAGGCTCCCTCCCCACCCTTTCCCTCAATGACTATCTGTCCCACCTGTGACAGAGACTGTGGTTCATGAATTGGACTGTACAGCCACCTAAGAACTCATCATAAGAGTGGAAACAAGTCTTCCTCGATCCTGGGGGACTGCCTATGATGATGATGACTATTATACTATGACCTAGTAAGCCTCTGACCAGATCAGCAAGTGTCAGCCGTGGCTCAGTGGGCAGCACCCTCGCCTCTGAGTCAGAAGCTTGTGGGTTCACAGTCTCACTCCAGAGACTTGAACACAAAAATCTAGGCTGACACTTCTAGTGCAGTGCTGAGGGAGTGACGCATTGTCAGAGGGGCAGTACTGAAGGAGCGCTGCACTGTCGGAGGGGCAGTACTGAGGGGGCGGTGAACTGTCGGAGAGGCAGTCTTTCAGATGAGCCGTTAAACCGAGGCCCTGTCTGCTCTCTCAAGTGGACGTAAACGATCCCAGGGAACTATTTCGGAGTTCTCCCCTGTGTCCTGGACAATATTGATCTCTCAATCAACATCACTAAAACAGTTTATCTGGTCATTATCACAGTGCGGTTTGTGGGAGCTTGCTGCGCACAGATTAGCTGCCGCGTTTCCCACATTCCAACAGTGGCTACACACTAAAAGGGACTTAATTAGCTGTACGGCACTTTGAGATGTCTGGTGGTCCTGAAAGGTGCTATATAAATCCAAGTTTTTCTCTCTGTCAGAAAGTGATCATGCCATGCTGGACAATATAGGAGTAGCTGAATGCAGCACAAAACCGTCCGAACGAACACAAGGATAATAGAACTTCCATTTCTATAGCTCCTCAGGATGTCTCAAAGGGCTTTTAAACCAATTAAGCACTTTCTTCAGTGTAGTCGCTATTGTAAGGTTGTAAATGCGGCAGCCAACTTGCACGGCAACATCCCACAAACAACCTGAAGTTACTTGATTGATGACTGTTTGTAGGATCTTGCTGAGCGCAACCTGGTTGCCGCATTTCCTACATTACAACAGTGACTATACTTCAAAAAGCACTCTGTGAAAGGCGCTATATAAATGCAAGTCCTTCCGTTCAACTCCCCGAGGCCTATTGCTCTTTGTTGCCATGGCTACCAGCTGCCCCCTCCCCCTCCCCACCACCCCCCAAGGATCCCGTGTAAAGGGACAGGCGGCCTGCGAACCCCTCGGAATAATGCCGTGGTGAGCAGCCGCTGAAATCCTCGGGTGGCAGGCGGGCTGGACCGGGCCGGCCTGGCAGACAGGAGCTCTGTGGCTGTGCGCTCAACCATTGTCGGAACACAAACAGGTCACTGGAGGTCGCAGTTAGAATTCCACATGGCCCGTAAAACAACTGGCCGAACGGCCTGCCCCTGCTCCTAATTCTTCTGTTTTTACGAGAGATTCTGTTTTATTTGGGAGGTAATTATGATGTCGGGTGTGTTTATTTTTTTTAAGTGACTGGCTCTCGTCCAAGAGAAGGTTTGAGCGGTGATAGGATTGCTGATGTTAGGATTCTAAAGGGACTGGTTAATGTCGAGCGTGACCAGCTGTCTCTCAGTATTAAGTACACTAAAGAAAGACTTGCATTTCTGTAGCGCCTTTCACAACCACCGCACGTCTCAAAGCGCTTTACAGTCAATGAAGTACTTTTTTACAGTGTAGTCGTTGTTGTAATGTGGGAAACGCAGCAACCAATATTGCACACAGCAAGAAATGTTAAACCAAGGCCCCATCTGCTCTCTCAGGTGGATGTAAAAGATCCCACAGCCACTATTTCGAAGAAGTGCAGGGGCGTTCTCCCCGGTGTCCCGGGGTCAATATTTATCCCTCAACCAGCATCACTAAAACATATGATCTGGTCATTATTACATTGCTGTTTGTGGGAGCTTGCTGTGCGCAAATTAGCTGCCGCATTTCCTACATTACAACAGTGACTACACTCCAAAAAGTACTTCATTGGCTGTAAAGCGCTTTGGGACGTCCTGAGGTTGTGAAAGGCGCTATATAAATGTAAGTTCATTCTTTCTTCTTCTTTCTTTCTAATCCCACATCAACGTGTTTGACTCTTAGCAGAGCCACTCCGGGAAACCAGGGGACAGGCAATAAATGTCAGCCATGCCAGCAACGGCCACATCCCGACAATTACTTTAATTAAAAAGACCCAAGTGGCTTGGTTGAAGGTAATACCTGCCCAGAGTAGGGGTCGCCAACACTCCAGGGCTGGCCTGGAGACTCCAGGAATTAAAAGATTCATCTCCCAGGGCACTAACACCAGGGCGAGAGATCATAGGGGCGTTAAGCAAAGTGTGTTTTTTCTTTGAACTCTTCAGTTCATTAGTTATAAAAAATATTGGAGATGGGGAAAGAAATGGTGTTCGACCGGGGGCAGGGTGGGGTTGTTTGAGGCAGCAGATCACAATATAAAAACATAAGAATTAGGAGCAGGAGTCGGCCATTCCGCCCCTCGAGCCTGCTCCCATTCAATAAGATCCTGGCTGATCTTCCATCTCAACTCCACTTTCCTGCACATCCCCATATTTCTTGATTCCCTTAATATCCAAAAATCTATCGATCTCCATCCTGAACATACTCAAAGACTGAGCCTCCACAGCCCTCTGGGGCAGAGAATTCCAGAGATTCACCACCCTCTGAGTGAAGACACTTTTCCTCATCTCAGTCCTAAATGGCAGGCCCTTTATTCTGAGACTGTGACCCCTGGCTCTAGACTCCCCAGCCAGGGGAAACATCCACTCAGCATCTACCCTGTCAAGCCCTGTAAGATTTTTGTATGTTTCAATGAGATCACCTCTCATTCTTCTAAACTCGTGGGAATATAGGCTTAGTCGACTCAATCTTTCCTCTTAGGACAATCCCCCCGTCCCAGGAATCAGTCTGGTGAACCTTTGTTGCACTCTCTCTATGGCGAGTCTATCCTTCATGTGACAAAATCTTGAGGAATACCAGCCCAGAGCGGTGACTCATTCCTGTGATGTCCAGGAGTTGTCTGGTCACCAGAACTAATGAGGAAGACTGAACAGGCTGAGGCTCTCTTCTCTAGAAAACAAAAGGCCGAGGGGTGATGGGGGTCTTTAAGATTATGAAAGGTTTCGATAGGGTAGATGTAGAGAAGATGTTTTCACTTGTGGGGGAGACCATCAATATAAAACAGTCACTAATAAATCCAATAGGGAATTCAGGAGAAACTTCTTTCCCCAGAGAGTGGTGAGAATGTGGAACTCACTACCACAGGAAGTGGTTGAAGCGAATAGCATATGAGGGAAAAGGGAATAGAGGGTTATGCTGATAGAGTTAGATGAGGAAAGACGGTAGGAGGCTCGAGTGGAGCATAAATGCCGGCATGGACTGGTTGGGCCGAATGGACTGTTTCTGTGCGTCAGACTCGATGTAACCATGTCTCTCTGGCACTGGATAGTGTTGGAACACCTTTGACAGTTGCTATTGGCAACGGGACAGGGCATAGCAGCCTTTTCCAGATATCTCAACTTTCCAACTGGATGACGTATATCCCCTTTTTACAAGGTGATGTACAATGAAGCTATTTTCTTCTGCTAAGACTGCGGTCTTGAGGGGTGGAGGGAACACAAATACTGGAATAGTCTCTCGTGTAACAGTTTCCAAATTATTGGCCCAATCTGCTTTACTCATTCATTTTTCATTCAGGGGATGTGGGCGTCGCTGGCAAGGCCGGCATTTATTGCCCATCCCTAATTGCCCTTGAGAAGGTGGTGGTGAGCCGTCTTTTTGAACGGCTGCAGTCCGTGTGGTGAAGGTGCTCTCACAGTGCTGTTAGATAGGGAGTTCCAGGATTTTGACCCAGTGACGATGAAGGAACGGCGATACATTTCCAAGTAAGGATGGTGTGCGGCTCGGAAGGGTGGGCCTTTTGACGTCTTATTTTATTAAAGGCGCTATATAAATGCAAATTGTTATGCTTGTGGCCGTTGTACAGTTCCACCACCAATCAGTCTGTTCATGAAGGTGTTGTAGACTTTGTGGGGAGCCCAGAAAAAGGGAGGGGGGCCATCTTAAAATTAGAGCCAGGCCGTTCAGGAAACATTGCTTCACACAAAGGGTGGTGGAAATCTGGAACTCTCTCCCCCAGAGACTGTGAATGCCGGGAGTCAATTGGAGCTCCCACGACTGAGGTGGATAGAATTTTATGAAGAAAAGATGAGAAAATGGAGCCATGCTCTAATTGAAGGACAGAATAACCTCGAGGGGCTGAATGGTCTCCTCCTGTTCCTGTTTGGAAGTTATCTCCTCCCTGCCTCCCCTTTCAGAGATATCAAGGCTTAAAGATTCCTTGCCTTTAAATTGCTGTTTCAGGTCCCGTGTGAGTAAGATTTGGAAACCAGGACCATCCCAGGTTTAATGGAGTGTCTGGGCTGAGTGAGTGACCCCAGCCGTGGTTTTTGCCTGGGGGGTGGGGGGTGGGGGGGGGGGTTTTGGGGGCTGCGGGGATGCGCTATATACCAAGTGCCCCTGGGTTAGGAACAGAGTGTGAAACCAGCCAGGGTCTGACTCCAGCTCACTGTGCAGTGCCCCTTTCTGCACAGTGATTGTGTGAGCGAGCGGGCACATGCATGTGTCTGTGTGTGATTGTGTGTGGAGGATGGATTGGGCTGAGCTATGATGCCCCCCATAGCTGAACAGCCTGCTGATACTATGGTGTAGAAGGGCCTCCAGGTTGAGCTACAGGAGGGTGGCAGGCAACCACGGAATGAAACTCCAGGAAAATCCATTGCTTCAGGAGCGGATGTTGCAGGAAGGAGGGGAGGAAATTGGAATTTAAAAAAAAAGTTTAAAGTTGTTCTCTTGATAACAGTGGTTTGATTCATTAATCCCCCTTGTCCCCCCCTCCCCCTGCCTCCCCCACCCCCGCCTCACCCTGTTCCCCCCTTTCCTCCCCAACCCCCACCCCACCAGTCTGACAAACTCCTGCTGCTGGAGGGTTAATGTGTCAGTTTGTCCAGATAGCAGAATTGATGCTGTAAAATTCAACCTAGGCGTGAGATCAGAGTGGAAATTTATGGAAAAAGAAATGACTACTACTGATCTCCCAAACTCATTTTGGCCTCGGAAACAAAGCCACCTGCCAATTTGTACAAAATCAAGGGGTCTCTTCTGCTCTGGGCCTTGAATCCATTACATAGAATTCCATTACACAAAACTACTGCACAGGAGCAGACCATTCGGCCCGACTGCTCTGTGCCTCTTCCCACTCTCGTTACCGCTTCCAACGCTGCCCCCTCTATTCCCTTCATAAGAACATAAGAAATAGGAGTAGGCCATTTGGCCCCTCGAGCCTGCTCCGCCATTTAATAAGATCATGGCTGATCTGATCATGGACTCAGCTCCACTTCCCTGCCTGTCCCCCGTAACCCATTATCCCCTTGTCGCTCAAAAATATGTCTATCTCTGCCTTAAATATATTCAATGACCCAGCCTCCACAGCTCTCTAGGGCAGAGAATTCCACAGATTTACAACCATTAGAGAAAAAAATTCCTCCTCATCTCAGTTTTAAATGGGCGGCCCCTTATTCTGAGACTATACCCACTAGTTTTAGTTTCCTCTATGAGTGGAAATATCCTCTCTGCATCCACCTTGTCGAGTCCCCTCATTATCTTATATGTTTCAATAAGATCACCTCTCATTCTTCCGAACTCCAATGATTGAATCATGCTTTCCAAATGTCCTGCTACTGCTTCCTTAATAATGGACTCCAGCATTTTCCCAACGATGGATGTTAGGCTAACTGGTCTATAGTTTCCTGCTTTTTGTCTGCCTCCTTTTTTAAATAGGGGTATTACATTTGCAGTTTTCCAATCCGCTGGGACTGCCCCAGAATCCAGGGAATTTTGGTGTAGATTACAACCAATGCATCTATCTCTGCAGCCACTTCTTTTAAGATCCTAGAATGCAAGCCATCAGGTCCAGGGGACTTGTCTGCCTTTAGTCCCATTATTTTACCGTGTACTACTTCTTTAGTGATAGTTATTATATTATGTTCCTCTCTCCCTATAGCCCCATTGATTATCCACTACTGGGATGTTTTTAGTGTCTTCTACCATAAAGACCGATACAGAATATTTGTTCAAAGTCTCTGCCATTTCCCTGTTCCCCATTATTAATTCCCCAGGATCATCCTCTAGGGGACCAACATTTACTTTAGCCACTCTTCCTTTTTATGTACCTGTAGAAACTCTTACTATTCGTTTTTATATTTTGTGCTAGTTTGTTTTCATAATCTCTTTATTATTTTTTTAGTTGTTCTTTGCTGGCTTTTAAAAGTTTCCCAATCCTCTGGCCTCCCAATAGTCTTGGCCACATTGTATGCCCTTGTTTTCAATTTGATACCATCCCTTATTTCCTTAGTTAGCTACGGATGGTTATCCCTTCTCTTACAGTCTTTCCTCCTCATTGGGATATATTTATGTTGAGAGTTATGGAATATCTACTTAAATGTCTGTCACTGCTCATCAACTGTGCCACGCTTTAATCTATTTTCCCAGTCTACTTTAGCCAATTCTGCCTTCATACCTTTGTAGTCTCCTTTATTTAAGCTTAGGACACTGGTTTGAAATCCAACTTTCTCACCCATCAACTGAATTCGAAATTCAACCATGGTCACTCATTCCTAGAGGAGTCTTTACTAGGAGATTGTTTATTAATCCTGTCTCATTACACAGTACCAGATCTAAGGTAGTCTGCTCCCGTTGGTTCCGCAACATACTGTTCAAGGAAACTATCCCAGATACACTCTATGAACTCTTCCTGAAGGCTACCCTGGCCAATTTGCTTTGTCCAATCAATATGAAGGTTAAAATCCCCCATGATTATTGCTGTTCTTTTTTTACAAGTCTCCATTATTTCTTGATTTATACTCCATCCAACAGTGTAGCTACTGATAGGGGGCCTATAGACTATGCCCACCGTTGACTTTTTCCCCTTATTATTCCTTATTTCCACCCAAATTGATTCAACATCTTGATCTTCTGAGCCAATATTGTTTCTCACTAACGCACTGATCTCATTCTTTATTAACAGTGCTACCCCACCTCCTTTTCCTTTCTGTCTGTCCTTCCAATCCAGCTCCCCCATGAACGCATCAACTCTCCCTTAAAAGTGTCTCTTTGAGCCTGAGCTGAACTTCCAATCCCACATTATCTACCTCATCAAGACCGCTACTTCCACCTCTGTAATATCGCCCGTCTCCGCACTTGCCTCAGCTCATCCGCTGCTGAAGCCCTCATCCATGTCTTTGTTACCTCTAGACTTGACTATTCCAACGCACTCCTGGCTGGCCTCCCACATTCTACCCTACGTAAACGAGAGGTTATCCAAAACTCGGCGGCCCGTGTCCTAACTCGCACCAAGTCCCACTCACCTATCACCCCTGTGCTCGCTGACCTACATTGGCTCACGGTTAAGCAATGCCTCGATTTCAAAATTCTCATCCTTGTTTTCAAATCCTCCATGGCCTCACCCCTCCCTATCTCTGTAACCTCCTCCAGCCCTACAACCTCCCCCCCCACCCCCTCCGAGATATCTGGGCTCCTCTAATTCTGGCCTCTTGTGCACCTCTGATTTCCATTGCTCCACCATTGGTGGCCGTGCCTTCCGCTGCCTGGGCCCTAAGCTCTGGAATTCCCTCCCTAAGCCTCTCTACCTCTCTTTCCTCCTTTTAAGATGTTCCTTTAAACCTACCTCTTTGACCAAACTTTTGATCATCTGCCATAATTTAACCTAATGTGGTTCAGTGTCAAGTTTTGTTTGATAATCAGTGCTGTGAGGTATAGAAGAACTCCACGAGGCTGAGTACTGTGAGCTAAACTTAGTGTGACCTTAGTCTTCTTTATTACAACTCCAGAGTGCCTAAATAACATGGCAGCCAACCTTTTATACTGGCCCTGCATGTGTGTGCAGGTGACTATTAGGACTCCAACAGTCACGCCCTCTGGTAGCAAGTATTACATAGTTACATACATAATATCACTTTCCTGCCACCCCCTCCCCCTCCACAAAGTCTTCGGTACAAGTTATTTACAAGTTGAGGCGATCCGGAGCCCTTCGCTCCCTGGTTGATCGTCTAAGTTCAAACCCTGGCGTGTGTGAGTTGGCTGAACCATTGCTGCACTGCACCACGGCTGGTCTGACCGGACTGTGATTGACAGCGAGGTCGATTGCTGGTTGGGTGTGTGTTGGTGGATCGGCGATGATGATGTCCTCTTCAAGTCATTCCTGGCTGTCAGTAAATCGCAATTTGGTCTGATCTAAATGCTTTCTGCACGTTTGGCCATTTAACAGTTTGATTATAAATACCCTATTCCCTTCCTTGGCCAAAACAGTGCCAGCAACCCACTTGGGACCACGACATAAGTCAGGACAAACACGGTCGTTAACATCAATGTCACGTGAAACAGCCGCGCGATCGTGGTACATGTTCTGCCGGTGTCGCCAGGTTTCCACGTGATCATTAAGATCTGCGTGGACTAGGGAAAGCCTGGTTTTGAGGGCTCTCTTCATTAACAATTTTGCTGGGGGAACCCCGGTGAGTGAGTGGGGTCGCGTCCAGTAACTGAGCAGAATGAGAGACAAACGGGTCTGCAGGGAGCTGTCCGTCACGCGTTTCATGCTCTGCTTGACCGTTAGACGCGGGTTTAAACGGAGCAGACCTGCCATGTCCTGGGCCCCGGAGCGATGGTTCGTGTAAAAACGATATCTGGCCATGAGGATACTCTCCTTCAGCTCGAGGTAGTCCTGTACCAGCGTGCACAACTCTGTATATTCTTTCTCCGTTGATTTTGTCTGTGCGAGCAGATTCTTGATGAGGCCGTATATTTTACACCCACAGACGGTGAGGAGAACTGCCCTGCGCTTGGCCACGAAGTACTGGTCAAGACGCTCGACGAAGGCTTCCCAATCATCACCCTCTATGAATCTCTCTAATATTCCAATGGCAGCTATGGTTGCGTGAAGGTTCATATTCTGTTACCCGTCGCCAGTTGTTGTGTATAGAAGAACTCCACGAGGCTGAGTACTGTGAGCTAAACTTAGTGTGACCTTAGTCTTCTTTATTACAACTCCAGAGTGCCTAAACAACATGGCAGCCAACCTTTTACATTGGCCCTGCGCGTGTGTGCAGGTGACATAAGAACATAAGAATTAGGAACAGGAGTAGGCCATCTAGCCCCTCGAGCCTGCTCCGCCATTCAACAAGATCATGGCTGATCTGGCCGTGGACTCAGCTCCACTTACCCGCCCGCTCCCCATAACCCTTAATTCCCTTATTGGTTAAAAATCTATCTATCTGTGACCATTAGGACTCCAACAGTCGCGCCATCTGGTGGCAAGTATTACATAGTTACATACATAACAGTTTTTATGATGTTAAAGGTGCGAAATTCCCTCCATCAACATCACTTAAAAAACACAGATTATTTGGTCATTATCACTGTTGTTGTTTGTGGGAGCTTGCTGTGCGCAAATTGGCTGCTGCGTTTCCCACATTACAACAGTGACTACACTTCAGAAAGTATTTCACTGGCTGTAAAGCGCTTTGAGTCCTGAGGTCATGAAAAGCGCTATATAAATGCAATTCTTTCTTTCTCTCTCTCTTTCTCTTTCTCTCTTTCTCTCTTTCTGTGTTCTTTTCTAAATGCAAGTTGTAGATTGCTCAGTGATTCCGAGCCTTGCAATGTCAATGTATGACAGTCAAGGACGTTCATTTAACAGCTCCCAGCTTTGCAGGAATAGCGAGAGGCTTGTGCACAGGCAGTTGGCTTGGCTTCAGAAGCAATAAAACGATACAGATGTTGCAAGAATGGCCAAGTATGTCTGTTAGCCTGATTGGAGAGCTGAGAAGAAAGTAATGCCTTTTGTCAATGTCTTTATGCTTTCCATTATCTTATAACCTTCCCCTTGAAGGTTCTCTTAAAAATTTGCGAAAAAGCAAAGATGGTTAACACGTTCATGAAATTCTTCCACCCAACTGTATGTGGCCGAACATTTCTGGCAATGTTCTATGTTCTACTTAACAGAAAGCTTTTTTAAAATCAACATTAACTCAGGCCAGCTTTCCCTGCCACCAAATGACTTCCCTTTACTCAGCTTCCTCCTCCGTCCTTGCACTGATTGTCCGACATCCAGACCTGGATGAGCTGCAATTTCGTGTTTGTCTTCACCACCCCTGGCACATAATCTGTGCCTAGCCGCCGGTTCCGTCTCTTTCCCCCTGACCCTGTCTCTGGCTGTAGCTGACCATTCGCGATCTCGCCATCCTGTTCGACCCCGAGCTGAGCTTCCGATCCCCCAATCCTCTCCATTACAAAAAACGCCCACTTCCACCTCCGTAACATCGCCCGTCTCCGCCCCTGCCTCAGCTCATCCGCCGCTGAAACCCTCACCCCTGCCTTTGTTACCTCCAGACTCCTCCAGCCTTGCAACCCTCTGAGAGCTCTACGCTCTTCCAATTTTGGCCTCTTGTGCACCCTTCCCTCCTTTGGCCGTGCCTTCAGCTGCCGAGGCCTTAAGCTCTGGAATTCCCTCCCTCAACCTCTCCGTCTCTCTCAACCTCTCCGTCTCTCTCTTTCCTCCTTTAAGATGCTCCTTAAAACCTTTTGGTCACCTGTCTTAATTTCTCCTGCTTTGTCTCAGCATCAATATTTGTTCTGATTATACTTTGGAACATTTTTCTATGTTCAAGGTGCTATCTAAAGAAAGACTTGCATTTCTCTAGCGTCTTTCTCGACCTCAGGCTGCCCCAAAACGCTTCACAGCCAATGAAGTACTTTCCCGGTGTAGTCACTGTTGTAATGTAGGAAACACGGCAGGGGAATGGTAGCACAATGGTTATGCTACTGGAGGAGTACTCCAGAAGCTTGAACCAATGATCAAATCCCACCACAGCAGCTGGGGAATTTAAATTAAGTTAATTAAATAAATCTGGATAAAAAGCTAGTATCAGTAAGGGTATCCACGAAACTACGGGATTGTTGTAAAAACTCCATCTAGTTCACTAATGTCCTTTAGGGAAGGAAATCTGCCACCCTTACCCGGTCTGGGCCTATATGTGACTCCAGACCCACAGCAATGTGGTTGACTCTTCACTGCCCCCTGAGATGGCCCAGCGAGCCACTCTGTTATATCAAATAGCTACGATAAACAATAATAAGAATAAAACTGAATGGACCACCATCAGGAAGGGGTTTAAACATCGATCAGGGCACCAGATTCGAAACGACGACGGCACACCCAGCCCAGTCGACCCTGCAAAGTCCTCCTCATCAACATCTGCCGACTTGTGCCAAAATTGGGAAAACTGTCCCACAGACTAATCAAGCAACAGTCTGATATGGTCATACTCACAGAATGGTCATACTTTCAGCCAATGTCGCAGACTCCTCCATCACCATCCCTGGGTATGTCATGTCCCACCGGCAGGACAGACCCACCAGGGGTGGTGGCACAGTGGTATACAGTCGGGAGGGAGTATCCCTGGGAGTCCTCAACATTGACTCCGGACCCCGTGAAGTCTCATGGCTTCAGGTCAAGCATGAGCAAGGAAACCTCCTGCTGATTACCACCTACAGCCCTCCCTCAGCTGATGAATCAGTACTCCTCCATGTTGAACACCACTTGGAAGAATCACTGCGAGTAGCAAAGGCACAGAATGTACTCTGGGTGGGGGACTTCAATGTCCATCACCAAGAGTGGCTCGGTAGCACCACTACTGACTAAGCTGGCCGAGTCCTGAAGGACATAGCTGCCAGACTGGGCCTGCGGCAGGTAGTGAGAGAACCAAAACGAGGGGGAAAACCTGCTTGACCTTGTCCTCACCAATCTACCTGTCGCAGATGCATCTGTCCATGACAGCATTGGTAGCAGTGACCACCGCACAGTCATTGTGGAGATAATGTCCCCTCTTCACACTAAGGAAACCCTCCATCGTGTTGTGTGGCACCAGCACCATGCTAAATGGGACAGATTCAGAACTAGTCATTGCTGGATCTGGTTCTGGTGAATGAAGTAAACATAGAAAATAGGAGCAGTAGTAGGCCATTCGGCCCTTCGAGTCTGCACCGGCATTCAATAAGATCATGGCTGATCCTCTATCTCAACACCATATTGCCGCTTTTCCCCCATATCCTTTAATGTCTTTTGTTTCTAGAAATCTATCCATCTCCCTCTTAAATATATTCAGTGACTTGGCCTCCACAGCCTTCTCTGGTAGAGAATTCCACAGGTTCATCACCCTCTAAGTGAAAAAATTTCTCCTCATCTCGTTCCTAAATTTCCTACCCCATATCCTGAGTCTGTGACCCCTTGTTCTAGACTTCCCATTCAGGGGAAACACCCTCCCCGCATCCAGTCTATCCAACACAGTCAGAATTTTATACGTTTCAATGAGATCCCCTCTCATTCTTCTAAACTCCAATGAATAGAGGTCTAGTCGACCCAATCTCTCTTCATACGACAGTCCAGCCATCCCAGGAATCAGTCTGGTGAACCTTCGCTGCACTCCCTCTATGGCAAGTATATCCTTTTTTAGGTAAGGAGACCAAAACTGCACACAATACTCAAGGTGCAGTCTCACCAAGGCCCTGTATAACTGCAGTAAGACATCCTTGCTCCTATACTCAAATCCTCTTGCAATGAAGGCCAACATACCATTTGCCTTCCTAACTGCTTGCTGCATCTGCACGTTTGCTTTCAATGACTGGTGTACAAGGACACCCAAGTCTCTCTGTACATCGACACTTCCCAAGCCATCACCATTTAAATAATACTTTGTCCTTATGTTTTTCCTACCAAAGTGGATAACTTCACATTTATCCACGTTATACTGCATCTGCCATGTGTTTGCCCACTCACTCGACCTATCTAAATCGCCTTTGCATCCTCCTCACAACTCACAATGTTGTCAGCAAACTTGGAAATATTACATTTGGTTCCCTCATCCAAATCATTTATATATATATTGTGAATAGCCGGCACCCAGGTACTGATCCCTGTGGTACCTCACTAATCACTGCCCGCCACCCTGAAAAAGACCCGTTTATTCTTACTCTCTGTTTCCTATCCATGCCAGTACATTACCCCCAATCCTATGTGCTTTAATTTTGCAACTAACCTCTTATGTGGGACTTTATCAAAAGCCTTCTGAAAATCCAAATACACTACATCCACTGGTTCTCCCTTATCTATTCTATTAGTTACATCCTTAAAAAACTCCAGTAGGTTTGTCAAACATGATTTTCCTTTCATAAATCCATGTTGACTTTGTTTAATCCCATTGATATTATCTAAGTGTCCCGTTATCACATCCTTTATAATAGATTCTAGCATTTTCCCTACTACTGATGTTAAGCTAACCGGTCTGTAGTTCCCTGTTTTCTCTCTCCCTCCTTTTTTAAATAGTGGGGTTACATTTGCTACCCTCCAATCTGCAGGAACTGTTCCATAATCTATAGAATTTTGGAAGATGACAACCAATGTATCTGCTATTTCCATGGCTACCTCTTTTAGTACTTTGGGATGCAGATCATCAGGCCCTGGGGATTTATTGGCCTTCAGTCCCATTAGTTTCTCCAGCACTATTTTCTTACTAATAATCATTTCCTTTAAGTCCTCTTGCTCACCAGACTCTTAGAATTTCTGGGACGTTATTTGTGTTCTCTTCTGTGAAGACAGAACCAAAGTATTTATTTAATTGTTCTGCCATTTCCTTGTTCCCCATTTCAAATTCTCCCGTTTCTGTCTGTAAAGAACCTACAATTGTCTTCACTAATCTTTTTTTTTATGTACTTGTAGAAACTTTTGCAGTCGGTTTTTATGTTCCTTGCAAGTTTACTCTCAAACTCTATTTTTCCCCTCTTAATCAATCTCTTGGTCCTTTTTTGCTGAAATCTAAACTGCTCCCAATCCTCAGGCTTGCTACTTTTTCTGGCAACTTTGGTGGGTCAAATAGAGCAAGTGTCAGTAGGGAATATTTAGGCAACAATGATCACAGTATCATACGGTTTAGATGAGCCATGGAAAAGAACAGGGAGCAATCTAGAGTAAAATTACTTAATTGGAGTAAGGCAAATTTCAGTGGGATTAGAATGAGATCTGGCCCGGGTAAAGTGGAATCCAAGATTGACAGGCAGAATTGTAATCGAACAATGGGCTGCCTTTAAAGACGAGATGGTTCGGCTACAGTCGAGGTACATTCCCACCAGGGGGAAACGTAGGACAACTAAAGTCAGAGCTCCCTGAATGACAAAAGAGATAGAGAGTAAGGTAAAGCAGAAAAGGGGGTGTATGACAGATCGAGAATACATCGGAGAATCAGGCTAAATATAGAAAGTTCAGAGGGGAAAAAGAAAATAAGAGGGGCAAAGAGAGAGAGAGTATGAGAATAGAATGGCAGCTAATGTAAAAGGGAATCCAAAATTCTTCCATAGGCATATAAATAGTAAACGGGTAGCAAGAGGAGGGCGGGGACCAACATGGAGGGCTTGCAGAGAGACTGAGGGCATGGCTGAGGTACTAAATGAATAATTTGCATCTGTCTTCACCAAGGAAGGTGCTGCCATAAACATAGTGAAAGAGGAGGTGGTGGAGATATTGGATGGGATAAAAAGTGATAAAGAGGTACTAGAAAGGCTGGCTGTACTTAAAATAGATAAGTCACCAGGACCGGATGGGATGCCTCCTAGGATGTTGAGGGAAGTAAAGGTGGAAATTGCAGAGGTACTGGCCATAATCTTCCAATCCTCCTCAGATACGGGGGTGCTGGCAGAGAACTGGAGAATTGCAAATTGTTCAAAAAAGGGTGCAAGGATAAACCTTTTTGTTGTTGATATGCTAGCTAGTCTTTGATCTTTCCCGAGTGCCATCGGGAGTTTGCCATGCGAGAAAACAAAACAGTTCATAGCGAGCCTCTCTGAAATGTTTCAAAGTGCTTCGCAATGGTTGAGATACTCTTGAGGTGCAGGTTCTGTTGGGGAATATGCAGCCATTTACGGCAGAGAAAGATTCCACAAGCAGCAATAAGGTGGGTGGAGATTAGAGATAGTAAGGGGAAAAAGTCACTGGTGGGCGTAGTTTATAGGCCCCCAAATAATAACTTCATGGTGGGGCAGACAATAATCAAGGGAATAATGGCGGCATGTGAAAAAGGAACGGCAGTAATCATGGGGGATTTTAACCTACATATCGATTGGTCAAATCAAATCGCACGGGGTAGCCTGGAAGAGGAATTCATAGAATGCATACGCGATTGTTTCTTAGAACAGTATGTTACAGAACCTACAAGGGAGCAAGCTATCTTAGATCTGGTCCTGTGTAATGAGACAGGAATAATAAACCATCTCCTAGTAAAAGATCCTCTCGGAATGAGTGATCACAGTATGGTTGAATTTGTAATACAGATTGAGGGTGAGGAAGTAGTGTCTCAAACGAGCGTATTATGCTTAAACAAAGGGGACTACAGTGGGATGAGGGCAGAGTTAGCTAAAGTAGACTGGGAACACAGACTAAACGGTGGAACAATTGAGGAACAGTGGAGGACTTTTAAGGAGCTCTTTCATAATGCTCAACAAAAATATATTCCAGTGAAAAAGAAGGGCGGTAAGAGAAGGGATAACCAGCCGTGGATAACCAAGGAAATAAAGTAGAGTATCAAATTAAAAACCAATGCGTATAAGGTGGCCAAGGTTAGTGGGAAAATAGAAGATTGGGAAAATTTTAAACGACAGCAAAGAATGACTAAGAAAGCAATAAAGAAAGGAAAGATAGATTATGAAAGTAAACTTGCGCAAAACATAAAAACAGATAGTAAAAGCTTTTACCGTTATATAAAACGGAAGAGAGTGACTAAAGTAAATGTTGGTCCCTTAGAAGATGAGAAGGGGGATTTAATAATGGGAAATGTGGAAATGGCTGAGACCTTAAACAATTATTTTGCTTCGGTCTTCACAGTGGAAGACATAAAAGCCATGCCAAAATTTTCTGGTCACGGGAATGTGGGAAGGGAGGACCTTGAGACAATCACTATCACTAGGGAGGTAGTGCTGGACAGGCTAATGGGACTCCAGGTAGACAAGTCCCCTGGTCCTGATGAAATGCATCCCAGGGTATTAAAAGAAATGGCAGAAGTTATAGCAGATGCATTTGTTATAATCTACCAAAATTCTCTGGACTCTGGGGAGGTACCAGTGGATTGGAAAGCAGCTAATGTAATGCCTCTGTTTAAAAAAGGAGGCATACAAAAGGCAGGTAACTATAGGCCGGTTAGTTTAACATCTGTAGTGGGTAAAATGCTTGAAGCTATCATTAAGGAAGAAATAGCGGGACATCTAGATAGGAATAGTGCAATCAAGCAGACGCAACATGGATTCATGAAGGGGAAATCATGTTTAACTAATTTACTAGAATTCTTTGAGGTATAACGAGCATGGTGGATAGAGGTGTTCCAATGGATGTGGTGTATTTAGATTTCCAAAAGGCATTCGATAAGGTGCCACACAAAAGGTTACTGCAGAAGATAAAGGTACGCGGAGTCAGAGGAAATGTATTAGCATGAATCGAGAATTAGCTGGCGAACAGAAAGCAGAGAGTCGGGATAAATGGGTCCTTTTCAGGTTGGAAACCGGTGGTTAGTGGTGTGCCACAGGGATCGGTGCTGGGACCACAACTGTTTACAATATATATAGATGACCTGGAAGAGGGGGCAGAGTGTAGTGTAACAAAATTTGCAGATGACACAAAGATTAGTGGGAAAGCGGGTTGTGTAGAGGACACAGAGAGGCTACAAAGAGATTTAGATAGATTAAGCGAATGGGCTAAGGTTTGGCAGATGGAATACAATGTCGGAAAATGTGAGGTCATCCACCTTGGAAAAAAAAACAGTAAAAGGAAATATTATTTGAATGGGGAGAAATTACAACATGCTGCAGTGCAGAGGGACCTGGAGGTCCTTGTGCATGAATCCCAAAAAGTTAGTTTGCAGGTGCAGCAGGTAATCAGGAAGGCGAATGGAATGTTGGCCTTCATTCCGAGAGGGATGGAATACAAAAGCAGGGAGGTCCTGCTGCAACTGTACAGGGTATTGGTGAGGCCGCACCTGGAGTACTGCGTGCAGTTTTGGTCACCTTACTTAAGGAAGAATATACTAGCCTTGGAGGGGGTACAGAGACGATTCACTAGGCTGATTCCGGAGATGAGGGGGCTACCTTATGATAATAGATTGAGTAGACTGGGTCTTTACTCGTTGGAGTTCAGAAGGATGAGGGGTGATCTTATAGAAACATTTAAAATAATGAAAGGGATAGGTAAGATAGAGGCAGAGAGGTTGTTTCCACTGGTCGGGGAGACTAGAACTAGGGGCACAGCCTCAAAATACGGGGGAGCCAATTTAAAACCGAGTTGAGAAGGAATTTCTTCTCCCAGAGGGTTGTGAATCTGTGGAATTCTCTGCCCAAGGAAGCAGTTGAGGCTAGCTCATTGAATGTATTCAAATCACAGATAGATAGATTTTTAACCAATAAGTGAATTAAGGGTTATAGGGAGCGGGCGGGTAAGTGGAACTGAGTCCACGGCCAGATCAGCCATGATCTTTTTGAATGGTGGAGCAGGCTCGAGGGGCTAGATGGCCTACTCCTGTTCCTAATTCTTATGTTCTTATGTTCTTATAAATGACTATAACTAATGTGCTATTGGCAGCATTGGTTGTGGGTGGAATGTTGGCCAGCCCAGGACGCCAGGGGCAACACCCTTGTTCTTCTCAGAGTAGTGTTATGTGATCTTTACTGTCAGTCACAATGTGTGGAAGAAGTGGTTAGTCTAGAACCCCATTCAAAAGAAAGGCATTGTGAGAAATGAAGACATTGCTGTGTACTCTTGCTACGAGTCAAAGTGGAAGGGGACCTCACAAGCTGTGTGCTGGGCAGGAAATGCGATAGTTCTGCAACCAATTGTGGCAAACCTTGCATTGTTGGCTTGGATAATTTATTGAAATGTTAATATATGCAGAGTGACAGGCAGAGTTGGAGGTGATTCAATTTGTTCTCAATACTGCGCCGAAAGGCCCATCATTTGGGACTATGGATGTAAATGTTAATGATTCACCTCTTAAAAGTGTACGGCACATTTGTTTGGTTTTTACTGACAAATAAATAGTTGCCATGTGCAAGAGGATCTGTGGGACAGATCAGAGCTTGCGCTACTAGTTCTGGCAATGGAATTCTGAACGTTTCGGGTCAGCTGGAATTCGTATCCCCCCTCGCCCCGATGATCTGCATCACTCATTGTTCTGCAAAGGGTCTATTAACCCCTTGAGGACTGTTTCCAGTTCTGTTGTTTTTTTTTTGTGCTGTTTAATACTTTGCTGTGTCTTTGGCTTCTGTGTACTAGTTAACCTATAAATAAATCCCTGCCGGTAGCTTAGCTTGCATGCATTGACCAGGTATTATCTTGGGGATTGGGAGGTGTTAGGAGAACATGGTGGGAATTGCATGTAATACGTAATATCCATTAAGTGAGATACTGCGATTAAGGGCTAATTGCTGAGCCTCGGCACTTTATACTCTGGTATAATCTCAGTGGATAAAAGTCCCTACCCCCCACATTGTGGAACTGAGCCAAACACAACCAAGAGCTGTGGTATTCAACCCCTAGACAGTGTTGAGATAGTTAATCTCACTCAGGACAGTGGTAGGAGGCACTATAGTTTCTCTTCTGTGGAGTTAATCTATCCGCCCTCCTTTGCACTCCCTCCAATACGTTACTGTTCTTCCTGAATAAGACTTGGGGGGGGGGGGGGGGGGGATTTAACAGAAAGGCGTAGCCTGATTGGGAGGCCAGAGACCAGCACAAAATTGGGCCTTATTAATATAATCTGGGCACCCCACCTGTCTTTCAGATGAGACATTAATTTGAGACCCTGTCTGCCCATTCGGGGAGGTGTAAAAGATCCCACTACCTTGTTTGGGGTAGGGGGGTTTTGGAAGGGGGAGGGGAGTTTGTGGGAGGAAGGCCTTGGGGGATGGAGGGTGTTAACAGGGGAAAAGGGAGGAGTTGTTGGGGAGGGAAGGGGGGGTGGAAGATAGGGAGGATGAGGGGGTTGGGGGGATCGGGACGGGAAGGGGGGTGAAGTTTTAGCGGGAGATACTCGGGGTTCCAACAAGGACACCACAAACCTTCAGGAATCAAATGTTATGGAATTAATTATTTGTTTATTTTGTAGGCATCAACTTGAATCAGGCCCAGCCTCAATATTATTCGTTATTTGATGACAAAGCCTTGAAGTTTTATTTTTCCCGTTTCTTAAATAGAAATATTACAAGTTCCAATTGTGCAATAAGCAAGTCTTGCATTTATTTTGCACCTTTCACGACCTCTGGACGTCCCAAAGCGCTTTACAGCCAATGAAGTACTTTTGAAGTGTAGTCATTGTTGTAACGTAGGAAACGTGGCAACCAATTTGTGCACAGCAAGCTCCCACAAACAGTGATGCGATAATGACCAGATGATTTGTTTTAAAGCTGCTGGTTGAGGGATAAATATTGGCCCCAAGACCAGGGAGAACTCCCCTGCTCTTCTTCGAAATAGTGCCGTGGGATCTTTAACCTGAGAGGGCAGACAGGGCCTCGGTTTAACGTCTCCTCCAAAAGCCGGCACCGCCGACAGTGCAGCATACCCTCAGCGCTGCCCCTCCGACAGTGCGACGCTCCCTCAGTACTGCCCCACCGACAGTGCAGCACTACCTCAGTACTGCCCCACCGACAGTGCAGCACTACCTCAGTACTTCCTCTCCGACAGTGCAGCACTCCCTCAGTACTTCCCCTCCGACAGTGCAGCGCTCCCTCAGTACTGCCCCTCCGACAGTGCGACGCTCCCTCAGTACTGCCCCACCGACAGTGCAGCACTCCCTCAGTACTTCCTCTCCGACAGTGCAGCACTCCCTCAGTACTGCTCCTCCGACAGTGCAGCGCTCCCTCAGTACTGCCCCTCCGACAGTGCAGCTCTTCATCAGTACTGCCCCTCCGACAGTACTGCCCCTCCGACAGTGCTGCACTTCCTCAGTACTGCACTGGGAGTGTCAGCCCAGATTTTGTGCTCAAGTCCCTGGAGTGGGACTTGAACCCACAACATTCTGACTCAGAGGCGAGAGAGAGAGAGTTGCCCATTGAGCCATGGTTGACGGGTGGTCGGGTTTTTAAGAAGCAGACTGGTTGAACTCACCGCTGAACCCATTCCGAAGACGAGGCTGCCTTGACATGCTATTTATTTACCAGTGTTGCAGCAATTCTCTTATCTCAAGGTTCCCTTGCTGATACGCAATGACGGCTTATTCTCTCCCTGTTTACCGTACAGCTCTGATCATCACTGAGCCACTTCGCACCCAGCGAGCGCTCCATCTGATAATTCTCACTGTTCTGGCACAGGCTGAGGCTTGAAGCAGCCGAGATTTGTTGCTCTGTTTGTGTTGGATGTGCGAAGACCCATCCCAAGGCTGTGCCCCGGCTGCACTATCGCTCGGCCAATCCTACACCCAATGGGCGTATGCGGAATTGGCAGAGAGGAAAAAAACAGTTGGCCCATCATGTCTACCTACACCTCATGGTGGCCAGAGCATTGTAACTAAACACTTCACCCCGCTGCCTCCCTCCGCCTACACGCCACCCCCCCCCCCCCCCCCCCCTTACCCCCTCTCACCTTCAGCAGCCCTGTAATCTCTTGGGAGAGGCAAAAGAGCAGAGGAAGCCCCCAGGCCAAAAAGTAAAGACATATTTATATCACGCCTTTCACAACTACCAGACATCTCAAAGCGCTTTACAGCCAATAACGTACTTTTGGAGTGTAGTCACAGTTGTAATGTAGCATCAGCCTAGATTTTTTTGTGCACAAGTCCCTGGAGTTGTGACTCAGAGGAGAGAGTGCTGCCCACTGAGACCGGTCTATGGTTTCCTGCTTTCTGTCTCCCTCCTTTCTTTCTTAAATAGGAGCATTATATTTGCAGTTTTCCAGTGCGCTGAGACCTCCAGAATTCAGGAATTTTGGCAGATTACCTCCTTTTCAGGTGAAGTGTTTCCCGAGGCCTGGGAATCCCATCCGGCCAGGGTTAAACCTGCAAAGCAGGACGATGTGAAGCTGCCAGTCTCATTAAAATAGTTAAATTGCTAAACCCGCCTCCTGGAAGTGGGTTGGCTGACCGGCCCATGACCCGCCTCCGTTACACCTGGCAGTGGGTGGGTTCTGGTCGGATGTGAGGCGTTTAAAGTTTGAACATCCCTCCCGACCCCAATACACATGTTTTTAGGGGTTAAAAGTCAGCCCATCGAATCAATGTCACCTGCTTCTTCCAAGCACAATTCTTTATGTATGTCTGTTTCTCTGTTCATCTCTGTATTGTGTCCGAGGAGATTTACTCTGTACCTGCCCTGGGGGTGTTTGATGGGACAGTGTAGAGGGAGCTTTACTCTGTATCTAACCCGTGCTGTACCTGCCCTGGGAGTGTTTGATGGGACAGTGTTGCAGAAGCTTTACTCTGTATCTAACCCGTGCTGCACCTGCCCTGGGAGTGTTTGATGGGACAGTGTAGAGGGAGCTTTACTCTGTATCTAACCTGTGCTGTACCTGCCCTGGGGGTGTTTGATGGGACAGTGTTGCAGAAGCTTTACTCTGTATCTAACCCGTGCTGCACCTGCCCTGGGAGTGTTTGATGGGACAGTGTAGAGGGAGCTTTACTCTGTATCTAACCCATGCTGTACCTGCCCTGGGAGTGTTTGACGGGTGTGGAGGTAAACGGGAAGTGTAACGACAGCTGTCTGTATGTGTTGTGTTGCAGTTTGCCCGATCGGATGCCCAGCAGACCCACCAGCGGCGCCGTGCCATGCTGAGCCGGGCGTGTGCTGCCCACAGTAAGCAGAGCCGCAAGCGTCGCATCCTTAACCCCGACGACCTGCGGCACTTGATCGTGGACGACCAGCACGGGCTGCTGTACTGCTACGTGCCCAAGGTGGCGTGCACCAACTGGAAGCGGGTGATGATGGTGCTGACGGGCGCCGGCAAGTACGCCGACCCGCTGACCATCCCGGCCAGCGAGGCCCATGTGGCGTCCAACCTGCGCACGCTGGACGCCTACAGCCCGGCCGAGATCAACCACCGCCTGCGCAACTACCTGAAGTTTGTCTTCGTGCGCGAGCCCTTCGAGAGGCTGGTGTCCGCCTACCGTAACAAGTTCACCCGCAACTACAACACCGCCTTCCACCGGCGCTACGGCACCAAGATCATCCGCGAGCACCGGCGGGACCCCAGCGCCGAGGCGCTGGAGCGCGGCGGGGATGTGACCTTCGAGGAGTTCGTCTGGTACCTGGTGGACCCCAAGACCCGGCGGGAGGAGCCCTTCAACGAGCACTGGGAGACGGTGTACTCGCTCTGCCACCCCTGCCTCATTCGCTATGACCTGGTGGGCCGCTACGAGACGCTGGTCAGTGACGCCCGCTACCTGCTGGGCCTGGCCGAGCTGCAGCCACCCATCACCTTCCCCGCCTCGTCCCTCACTCGGCGCACCACCGACAGCATGGCCGCCAGCTTCTTCCAGAGCATCTCCCCCTTCTACCAGAAGAAGCTTTACAAGCTGTACAAGCTGGACTTCACCCTCTTCAATTACTCGGTGCCCTCCTACTTGAACATTCGCTGAGGGCCTGAGCGTCGACACGTGGTGTGTGTGTGTGTGCGCGCGATCGGACTCTCGCTCGTCTGGCTGAGGGGCGAGTGGCGGCTGCTTGAGTCTAATGGTGTACCTCGAGCTGTGAAATTGCCGGGGGTGGGCGGGGGGCTGTGGGGACGGTGTCTCGAATGTAACTTATTTTGACATAGCCCTATTTTTTCTCTCTCTAATTCAATAGTGCTTTCCCTCTTGCCCCCCCCCCCCCCTCCCACCTAGGGGCTGTCTAAAAGAGAGCTCACTCCCCCGCCCCCCTTTCTTCTAATTTAACCAGTGATGTTGAAGGTCGTGGCTGATCTGATCTTGGCCTCAACTCCCCTGCTCTGCCCGCTCCCCACAACCCTCGACTCCCTTTAAAAACTCATCAACCGGGACTCCCAGTCTTGTATCCCCCTCGCCACCCCACCCCGGCAGGAGCTGAGTCCCGCTTGGCCTCTCGAGCCTGTGCTGGGGCCTAACCAATGATTTGTAAAAAGTTTAGCATAACTTCCTTGTTTTTGTATTCAGTGCCCCCATTTACAAAGCCAATATCCCTTATGTTATCTCCACCCCCAACATGAGAGGGTTGGCCTATGAGGGGACATTTCCTATTTCCCACACCTTGGGTTTAACTGAGTGAGTGTGCCAATTAGAGCCAAGTTCCATGCGCACTGAGCAGTGGGCTGAGATTGCTAAACCCATTTTCCAGAGGGCCCTCACAGACAGCAGACAGCAGGGTCTCTCGTCCCTTCAGCCTGGGCTGAATTTGAATGCACGTCCCAGATATGAAAGGCCAGTTTCTGTTCACTAGACTGATCCCGGGGATGAGAGGGTTGTCCTATGAGGAGAGATTGTGTAGATTGGGCCTATACTCTCTGGAGTTTAGAAGAATGAGAGGCGATCTCATTGAAAAATATAAAATTCTGAAGGGGATTGACGGTAGATGCTGAGGTTGTTTCCTCTGGCAAGAACCAGGGGTCACAGTCTCAGGATAAGGGGTCAGCCATTTAGGACTGAGATGAGGAGAAATTTCTTCACTCAGAGGGTGGTGAATTTTTGGAATTCTCTGCCCCTGAGGGCTGTGGAGGTTCAGTCTTTGAGTATATTCAAGGCTGAGATCAATAGATTTTTGGACACTAGGGGAATCGAGGGATCATGGGGATCAGGCGGGAAAGTGGAGTTAAGGTCGAAGATCAGCCATGATCTTATTGAATGGCGGAGCAGGCTCGAGGGGCCAGATGGCCGACTACTGCTCCTAATTTTTATGTTTCTTAATTTAATCCTTTAGCGAATCCAATCACACCACAGGCTAAACATCCTCCAGCATTCCCTGTTGGGGAGCTCTCTTCATTGCCACCTTTGCCCAAGTCACCTTCCTTCTGGTGATGTACAAGTGTCGGCCGAGTGAGCTGGGTGGGGGGGCAGCAGTGTGGGGGAGGGGGAATCGCCGTCACGGTGCAGCTAATGGATGCCGGCTGCTGCCCCGGGGTCTGGCCGCAGAGAGACTGACGCCTGCGAGGGTTTGTGGTGCTTGATCCGGAGCTCGTCAATTTAGCGGGAATGAGCCAAACCCGTAGAATTGAGGTCCCAAGCTGTAAGCGGGAGCTGGAAGGGTGATTTACGTTGTTCCCATCACAGTCTGAAGTCCTCAGAATGTGTTTCCTGGCCGGTTTATTTATTTATTTAATTCCGTACAAGGAATAACCGATTCCGCCCCCACCCACCTCCCGATACTCCTCCCACATTTTCCCTCCGATTTCTTTAATCCTCATTAACACACACATCATTCTTTTGCTGCCTAATACTGGATAACTCATTTAGTTCATCTCTGGTGCAGACGGTTATTCCTGGGTACTGGATGCTTAATCCCTAGTTATGGCTGGTTATTTGGATGGTTCATTGGATGATGTTTGGTATTGGATGGTTAACTTGCTTAATCCCTAATAATCTACTATGGTTCGATTCAACCATCCGTAATGTTTAATCCCGTGTTGGTTAGTTAATTAGTTTCATCCCTGGCATTGGTTAGTTAATTAGGTTAATCCCTGGCATTGGTTAGTTAATTAGATTACTCCTCAGTATCAGATAATCTCTGGTATCGGTTGGTTAATCCCTGGTATCAGTTAGTTCATTAGGTTAATCCCTGGTCTGGGTTAGTTAAATTGGTTAACCTCCATAAGCGGCTGTATCTCTAATTGTAGATGTGAACAAAAGAAAAATGTGGATTTAAATAAAATCCAAGCAAAGTGCACAAAAAAACTGGAGCCAAAACAAACGAAAGGCCCAATTTCAGATGGATTTAAAAAATAAATAAAAGTATTTTGTAAGTGACTTCGCCTCCATTGTTAGTCTCTCCATTTGCAGAAGCTGCTGGGTGGGTCGCTGCCTGTCCTCCGCCCCAGCTCACCAAGGGGGCCATTGCTTCGTTTGTCAGCCTGCACTGGGAGACTATTCAACCATGGGGAGAAGCTGTCAGGACTGAGGTGCTCAGGATGTGGGGGGCGAAATGATGGCGTGAGGAGGTGGTGGTGGGGCTTAAACAGTGATCATTTTTACAACCAGGGGGCTTGCTAGACCACGCCAGAGGGGCATTCAGTCAACTGCCGAGTGTGGGACTGGAGTCACGTGGGAGTCAGAGCGGGAAAGGACAGCAGCTTCCACTGGTCGGGCATCAATGAAACACTTGGGTTTTTATAACAAGTTTAGCAATAACATTTCAGGAGCCAGATTGATGTTTAAAGGGTCACTGTCTCAGTCAGACAGTTATTTTCTCCAATAATCATGCGCCTTTAATCACTGGTCCACCTATATTGACACAGCCAATCACAGCAGGTCCTCCCGTATACCGATTTACCCAGCAAGCCCCCAGGTCCTAGAAGATTTATTGATAGGTTTCTGTGGCGACAAAGAAATGCGGGGTATGTATGGGTTCCACGGGCGCCTGGAGCTCGCGGAGAATCTCACCTTCCGAGTGAGTGACACAGATAGAGTCCATCGGTCAGCGAGTGACCCTGGGTCAGCGAGTGACCCTGGGTCAGCGAGTGACCCTGGCAATGTCCCTCAGTCATGTCCCTGCCAAGGGGCACCTGCCAACCATACTCCTTGCCCTCTTGAGGAACGTCTGGTATGAATCATGAGGTTTGGTCCATTCTGAGGATACACTTCAACAGAAATGTAAAAATACAGGATCAACTTTATTAGGTGTGGAAATGAAAACACTCGTAAACTATCGTATTCCTC
Organism: Pristiophorus japonicus; assembly: GCF_044704955.1. Lineage (NCBI taxonomy): Eukaryota > Metazoa > Chordata > Chondrichthyes > Pristiophoridae > Pristiophorus > Pristiophorus japonicus. The sequence goes on along the minus strand of NC_091988.1, from coordinate 71,722,226 downwards.
TGTGCATCACACCCGCCAATCCGCATACCAGCTCGGCACTCTCTCTCTTCACCATTGCAGTCTCTCCCTCCATTTGTCATTCCGAACGTGATATGTGTGTAGGAGTTTCTACAAATGTGCACAGGTGAGTATCACACGACACTCAGCTCCCAGCATGCCCAACTGTCTGTCCGAACTCAAGGCTCAGATTAATTTTTCATTCTTATAAAATAATTTCAATCTATATTTCATTGAACATCTGATCTGAAGCGATACAGGTACGGACTCTCACTGGGGTACAGTTCCACACACACTGACTCTCACTGGGGCACAGTTCCCCACACACTGACTCGCACTGGGGTACAGTTCCACACACACACACACTCTCCCTAGGGTACAGTTCTACACCCACACACTCTCCCTGGGGTACAGTTCCACACCCACTCACTCTCCCTGGGGTAGAGTTCCACACACACACACTCTCCCTGGGGTACAGTTCCACACACACACACTCTCCCTAGGGTACAGTTCTACACCCACACACTCTCCCTGGGGTACAGTTCCACACCCACTCACTCTCCCTGGGGTACAGTTCCACACCCACACACTCACTGGGGTACAGTTCCACACCCACTGACTCTCACTGGGGTACAGTTCCACACACACTGACTCTCCCTGGGGTACAGTGCCACACTCACTGGGGTACAGTTCCACACCCACTGACTCTCACTGGGGTACAGTTCCACACCCACTGACTCTCACTGGGGTACAGTTCCACACACACACACTCTCACTGGGGTACAGTCCCACACACACTGACTCTCACTAGGGTACAGTCCCACACACACTGACTCTCATGGGGTACAGTTCCACAATGTGTTCAAGAGTGACACCCTTAGGTGAAGAACCAGTACTGCAGTTGCTTGGTTTCAACCTCAATGAGCATGTAATTGGAAATTAATTTAAATACAGGTAAGTGTGAGGTGGTGCCTTTTGGTCGGAGGAATATGGAGATCACAAGCTGCCTGAATAATTAAAGAGTCTGAATGGGGTAGAGGAGCCAAGGGGTACAGCCGTACAATTCAAAAGTAGGTTATCAAGGCCATTAAAAGCAAACCCAGCACTAGGGTTTATTTATGGAGGGAAAAGCGGAGAGGTTATGTTAAACTTGTATCGAACCTTGGTTAGACCACACTTGGAGTACTTTGCCCTGGTCGCCATATATTTTAAAAAGGATATAGAGGCAGTGGAGAAGGTGCACAAGGATGACAGAAGTGAGGAGTTATACACATCAGGAAAGGATGAACAGGCTCGAAAAGAGAAGGCTGAGGGGTGACCTGATAGTGGTCTTTAAAATTATAAAGGGTTCACTAGGATGATGTAGAGAAGATGTTACCACTTGTGGGGGAGACCAGAACTAGGGGATGATCAATATAAGATGGTCACTAATAAATCCAAGAGGGAATTCAGAAGAAACTTCTTTACTCAGAGTGGTGAGAATGTGGAACTCGCTGCCACAGGGAGTGGTTGAGGTGAATAGCAGAGATGCATTTAAGGGGCAGCTGGATAAACGGCGGAGATAGACCGATTTTTGAGCGATAAGGGAGTAAAGGGTTATGGGAAGCGGGCAGGGAAGTGGAGCTGAGTCCATGATCAGATCAGCCATGATCTTATTGAATGGCAGAGCAGGTTCGAGGGGCCAAATAAGAACATATTTCTTATGTTCTAAAGCACACGAGGGAGAAAGGAATAGAAGGATATGGTGATGGGAGGGGGGAGATGAAGAGAGAGGAGGAAGGTTGAGTGGAGAAGAAATGCCAGTGCGGACTAGTGGGGCCGAATGGCCTGTGTGTTGTAAATAGGTATTTTGAGGGACGGAGGGGGCGGGAATCGAATAAATGTTGACTGCCCCGGGGCTGGTTCACTCAGCAACGCTACAGCGTAGAGATCGGCACGGATGCGGTGTGTGAAGACGGGTTTCGTGGGGGTCCGGGCACTGTTGTATCTGGCCACAGCGGTACAGCCTAGGAGCTGGGAGGTGGGGGGAAACGTCTGATTCTCCTGTGGTGTCCGGGGCCTCCTCCATCTGTTGGCAGTGCGGCCTCAGGCTCCGTTCCCGATGCACCGTACGGTGTGGAAGCAGAGCGCCAGGAAGCCGGTGCCCAGCAGGTCCCCCAGCGCAGTCAGATACGGGATGGAGAAGTTGTCGGGGTCCAGGTGCAGGCGCCAGGTCAGGCGGACAATGATGTCAGCGGCATACAGCAGGATACCCACCTGTCCACGGCACAAGAGGCAAAGGTCAGTGCTGGCCCACAACCCGCCCACTGCTCGCCATCCCCACCACCCCACTGCTCACCCGAGTCCCCCCCCCCCCCCACTATCGCTCGAGCCCGCCCGCCCCCCCTACGCCTCGACCGACCCCCCTGCTCACCCGAGCCCCCCCCCACACTATCGCTCGAGCCCGCCCGCTCCCCCCACCCCTCGACCGACACCCCTGCTCGCCCGAGCCCCCACCACCCCCCCCACTACTCACCCGACCCCCCCACTGCTCACCCGAGCCCCCCTCACTGCTCACCCGAACCATCACTGCTCGCCCGAGACCCCACTCCACTGCTCACCCTAGCCCCCCTCACTGCTCACCCGAACCATCACTGCTCGCCCGAGACCCCACTTCACTGCTCACCCGAGCCCCCCTCACTGCTCACCCGAACCATCAATGCTCGCCCGAACCCCCCCCCTCCCCAGTGCTCGCCCGAGCCCCCACTCCCCCCACCCCACTGCTCGCCCGACCCCCCCACTGCTCACCCAAGCCCTTCCCTCAGTGCTCGCACGAGCCCGCCCACACCACCACTTCTCAACCGACCTCCCCCCCCACCCTCCGACTGCTGCTCACCCGCGCCCACCACCCCACCCCCCCACTGCTCACCTGAGCCCACATCATAAACCCCCCCACCCCTACTGCTCCTTTCAGACAGTGCATTCCAGATCCTAATCACTCGCTGCGTTACCAACAGCCATGGACAACCGAAGAAGAAAGAACATAAGCGTTAGGAGCAGGAGTCGGCCATTCGGCCCCTCGAACCTGCTCCGCCATTCAATCAGATCACGGCTGATCTTCAACCTCAACTCCACTTTCCTGCACTGTCCCCATATCCCTTGATATCCAAAAATCTATCAATCGAGGTAAGGGACAACATAAAACTAAAAGAATAAGCGTACAAACAACAAAGGTACAGAACCTGGCCAGTGGGAGAGATACAAAGAACAGTAAAGCGTCTCACAACAGACAATAAGAGCTACAGAAACGTGCAAGGTATATCAAAATCAACACAGAGGTTTTACAATTATATTAGAAAAAAGAGGATGGTCAGGGCCAATGTCTATGGAAGGTATTTAAATGGACTTCCAGAAGACATCTGATAAAGTCCTACATAAGAGCCTGTTAACTAAGATAGAAGCCCATGGAATTGAGGGGAAATTATTGACCTGGTTAGGAAATTGTCTGAGCAGCAGGAGACAGCGAGTAGGGATAATGGGCAGGTACTCACATTGTCAGGATGTGACTAGTGGAGTCCTGCAGGGATCTGTGTTGGGGCCTCAACTATTCACTATTTATTAACAACTTAGATGATGGTACAAAAAGCCACATATCCAAAAATGCCGATGACACAAAGATAGACGGCATTTTAGGCAGTGTATATAAGAACTTAAGAAATAGGAACAGGAGTCGGCCATTTGGCCCCTCGAGCCTGCTCCGCCATTTAATATCATGGCTGATCAGTTCCACTTCCCCGCCCACTCCCCATAACCCTTCACTCTCTTATCGCTCAAAAATCTGTCTATCTCCGCCTTAAATATATTCAATGACCCAGCCTCCACAGCTCTCTGGGGCAGAGAATTCCACAGATTTATAAACCTCTAAGAGAAGAAATTCCTCCTGATCTCCATTCTATATGGGCGGCTCCTTATTCTGAGACTATGTTGCCCTAGTTCTAGATTCCCCCGAGTGGAAACATCCTCTCTGCATCTACCTTGTCAAGCCCCCTCATTACTTCTATGTTTCAATAAGACCATCTCTCATTCTTCTAAACTCCAATGAGTATAGGCCCAACCTATCTTCATAAGTCAACCTCCTCATCTCCAGAATCAACCGAGTGAACCTTCTCTGAACAGCCTCCAATGCAAGTATATCCTTCCTTAAATACGGAGACCCAAACTGTACGCAGTACTCCAGGTATGGCCTCACCAATATCCAGTACAGTTGTTGCAGGACTTCCCTACTTTTACATTCCATCCCCCTTGCAAAGAAGGCCCTTTAAGTGAAGAAGAGAGCCGTGGTGATGCGGCACTGTGATGACCTCATGACTGACAGCAGCGGACACTCCGCCCGCCTCCAACTTCCTCTGGACTGCGAACTTCCGCTCACCAGCACCCTTCTGCCCCCATTATGATTGACATCCGGTCCACTGGAAAAAAAAGACCAAACAGAGCGGAATTTTGCTCCAGAGGCCACCGCATCCACTGCGCCGGTAAAAACAGTGGAAACACGGCAGATGGTAGGCAAGTCTGCAAAGGGATATAGACAGGTTAAGTGAGTGGACTAAAATTTGGCAGATGGAGTATAATGTGGGAAAATGTGAGGTTATCCTGGGATGAAGGGGTTGTCTTATGAAGAAAGGTTCAGCAGGTTGGGCTTGTACTCATTGGAGTTGAGAAGAATGAGAGGTGATCTTACTGAAACAGATAAGATTCTGAGGGGGCTTGACAAGGTAGATGCAGAGAGGATGTTTCCGCTCGTGGGGGAATCTAGAACTAGGGGGCATAGTTTCAGAATAAGGGGTCGCCCATTTAAGATGGAGATGAGGAGGAATTTATTCTCTCAGAGGGTCGTGAATCTTTGGAATTCTCTATCCCGGAGAACTGTGGAGACTGGGTCATTGAATATATTCAAGGCCGACATAGACAGATTCTTGAACTATAGGGGAGTCGAGGGTTATGGTGAACAGGGAGGAAAGTGGAGTTGAGGCCAAGATCAGATCAGCCATGATCTCATTGAATGGCGGAGCAGGTTCGAGGGGCCATAAAGGCCTACTCCTATTCCTATTTCTTATGTTTTTATTAAAATCACTTCTGCCCTGTAGATCATAAGCGTGATTTGAGGTCCTGGTCTTCAAACACTCTCTTCCTCAGGTGACCGAAGGCTGTGCTGGCCCACTGGAGGCAATGTTGGACCTAGTCATCGATGTCTGGCCTTGCTGATAGTAGTCTCTCGAGGTATGGAAAATGGTCCACGTTGCCCAAGGCCACGCCGTGGATTTTGATGACCAGGTGGCAGTGCTGTGAGGCGGGGTCAGGTTGGTGGAGGACCTTTGTCTTACAGACATTTAGTGTAAGGCCCATGCTTTTGTATGCCTCAGTGTAGATGTTGACGATGGCTTGGAGATCGACCTCTGAATGTACGCAGACGCAAGCGTCATCTGCGTACTGTAGTTCGATGACAGAGGATGGGACGACCTTTGGTTTTAGCCTGGAGGCGACTAAGGTTGAACAGGTTCCCACTGGTTCTATAGTTTAGTTCCAACAGGGAGCTTGTCGAGTGTGAGGTGGAGCATTGCAGCGAAGAAGATCGAGAAGAGTGTTGGTGCGATGACGCAGCTCTGCATGACCCTGGTCGGGACGTGGATTGGATCTGTGGTGCAGCTCCAGGGAAGGTGCAGCACGGGCCAGCCCACACAGGTACAAACCTGGCTCTGCTTTATTAGGACCCAAAGTGATTACATTACATGATGGCTTGCCTTTTATACCTGGGCCGCACACACGTGGCACAGCCCAATGACCTCCGACAGTGGCGCCATCTGGTGGCTAGTAACCCCAAGCATACATACATGACAATATCCCCCTTTAAGATATTAGTAACAGTCTTTTTACAAATTGAGATGGTCTGGGGCTTTCCGTTCCCGAGTTGATCGTCTCAGTTCAACTCCAGCCTTGGGCGAGCGTTCTGAGTCTGTTATGACTGGGGGCTGGGTAGCTGATCTGATGGGAGTGGCAATGACCATGTCAGGGATTGAAAGTCCAGATCCATTGATGACAGCGGAGTCCTCTGATGACTGAGGGTAGGTTGGTTGGTCACTGATTGTGTCTTCCTCAGACTGTTCCAGTTCATCCGTGTGTCGCAGCTTTATCTGATCAACATGTTTCCTGCATGTCTGCTCATTCTTGAGCTTGACGATAAACATTCTGTTACCCTCCTTGGCCGTAACAGTACCGGCGATCCACTTGGGACCTTGACCATAATTTAGTGCATACACAGGATCGTTAAGAGAAATGTCGCATGACACAGCAGCGCGATCATGATACCACTGATGACTTTGATGTCTGTATCGTTCAAGTCAGGGTGGACAAGAGAGAGCTTGGTCTTGAGACCTCTCTTCATCAATAGTTCAGCAGGGGGGACCCCGGTAAGCGTGTGGGGTCTTGTCCTGTAACTAAGCAATATGCATGACAAGCGAGTCTGCAGAGAACCTTGAGTTACACGTTTCATACTCTGCTTGATGGTTTGGACAGCACGCTCTGCTTGACCATTAGATGCAGATTTGAATGGTGCTGACCTCACATGTTTGATACCATTGAGTTTCATGAACTCTTGAAACTACAGACTAGTGAAGCAAGATCCGTTGTCGCTTACAATGATGTCGGGCAGACCATGAGTGGCAAACATGACACGAAGGCTCTCAATGCTAGCTGTGGATGTACTGGTTGACATGATTATACACTCTATCCACTTGGAATAAGCATCCACCACAACTAAAACCATCTTTCCCAGGAAGGGACCTGCAAAGTCGATGTGGATCCTGGACCATGGTTTGGATGGTCATGACCACAGACTCAGCGGCGATTCCGCTGGTGCTTTACTAAGCTGCATGCAAGTGTTGCACTGATGCACACATGATTCCAGATCAGAGTCAATTCCAGTTCAAACCGAAGACCAAACAGGTACTGATGCATCTTTTTAACCCCATACACACAGGCTAATGCTTCTTTTTCTACCATGCTGTAGGCTCTTTCCGCCTTTGACAAACTTTTAGAAGCATACGCAACAGGTTGTAGTTTACCCGACTCATTAACTTGTTGGAGCACGCAACCAACTCCATATGACGAAGCATCACAGGCCAATACTGGACGCTTACATGGATCATAATGCACCAGCAGTTTATTAGAGCAAAGCAGATTAGTAGCTTTCTCAACAGCTCTATCTTGAGACTCACCCCAAACCCAGTTGTCGCCTTTTCTTAGCAGCATGTGCAGTGGCTCTAATGAAGTGCTCAATCTAGGTAGGAAATTACCGAAGTAGTTTAGTAGACCAAGGAACGAACGCAGCTCCGTCACATTCTGAGGCCTGGGTGTATTTTTGATGGCCTCAGTTTTCAAGTCCGTAGGCCTGATGCCGTCAGCAGCAATTTTTCTCCCCAGGAATTCGACTTCCGGTGCCATGAAGACGCACTTCGAACGGTTCAGTCTGAGTCCCACTTTGTTCAGACAATGTAGAATCTCTTCCAGGTTGTTCAGATGTTTGGCGGTGTCATGACCTGTGACCAGGATGTCACCTTAGGGACGGACTTCAGTAGACTCTCCATGTTCCTCTGAAATATGGCGCAGCCGAGCGAATTCCGAAAGGTCACCTGTTGTAGATAAAGAGTCCTTTATGAGTGTTGATTCACGTAAGTTTCTTCGACGTCTCGGCCAGCTCCTGTGTCATGTGGGCCGACGTCAGATCCAGTTTAGTGAACGACTTCCCCCCGGCTAGCGTTGCAAACATGTCATCAGCCTTCGGTAACGGGTATTGATTCTGTTTCGAAACTCGGTTGATCGTAACCTTGTAGTCTCCACAAATCCTGACAGTGCCATCACTCTTCAACACAGGAACAATGGGGCTGGCCCATTCGTTAAATTCGACCGGTGATATGACCCCTTCATGTTGGCGTCTGTCCAGTTCGATTTCAACCTTCTCCCTCATCATGTACGGAACCACCCGAGCTTTATGATGGACGGGTCTTGCATCCAAGTCCACGAGGATCTGCATGGTGGCTCCCGTGAAATTGCCGATGTCTGGTTCAAACAGCGAGGGGAACTTGCTCAGCACTTGAGGACATGGAGGATCATCCTCCGACGAAAGCGCTTTGATATCGTTCCCATTCCATTTGATTTTTTTCTAGCCAATTCCTGCCAAACAGCGTTGGACCATTGCCTGGAACAATCCATAACGGTAAATCATGAACTGCACCATCATATGACACCTTGACTACTGCACTGCCAATCACCGTTATGAGTTCTTTAGTGTACGTACACAACTTGGCATTGAATGGACTCAGCTTAGGCCTCACAGCTTGTCGAATGTCCTCTTGCTCATTATTGATTGACTTGCAATTCCATCGGTACCGGCACACCGTTAAGTTTCACATTAATCATTATCGGTTAGCTCTTTGTTAGGAACGAATACAGTCCACACACTTTCTCCTCTGATATCTCAGATTGCATATCCAGATCCGCGCGATACTGGTCATCATCCTCCGTGTGGTGTGTCGCAGCACGCTTGCTCAGTTGCGGACACATGCGCTGGAAATGCCCCAGTCTAGAACAGCCTTTACAAGTGTACTGTTTAAACCGACACTGATGAAGCCGATGATTCCCCTCACAACACCAACATGGTGAAATCGGATTAATTCTCGTTGGCAGACTTTGGGCAGCCACAAGTTTTGCATACACAGTCGAGTAGGACCTGCCATATGCAGCTCTGCCAAACAACGACACAATCTTGTTTACAGTACTTGCCGAGTTCCGACTTTTCGATGATATCTGCTTTAAGTTTTTGTCCATCGTCATGCATGCCTGGGCAATCGCAATGGCCTTGCTCAAATCCAGCATCTCCGCCACCAGTAGTTTACGCAGGATCATCTCGTGGTTGATGTCGATTACAAAGAAGTCCTGCAGCATGTCTGTCAATGCGTTTTCGAACTTACACGGTCCAGCTAGACGTCGTAGGTTGGCAATGAATTCAGACATAGCCTGGCTCTCAGAACGAAAGTGCTTGTAGAATCGATATCGTGAGATGATGATGCCTTCTTCTGGTTTGAGATGGTCACGTATCAGAGCACACAATTCCTCATAGTCCTTGTCCGTTGGACTTGCAGGCGAGAGAAGATTCTTTACGAATCCATAGATTTTCGGACCGCAAAACGTGAGGAAGACCGCCCTGCGCCTAACTGCGTCAGTGAGTTCCTCCATTTGTTGGCCACGAAGTACTGGACCAGGCGAGCTACAAAATCTGCCCAGTCCTCTCCCTCCACGAACCTCTCCAGAATTCCAATTGTGCTCATTTTTGCATCTCTTCGCCAAATGTTATGTATATAATAACTCGATAGACTGAATATTGTAAACTAACACATGTATAAACCTGGCTCTGCTTTATTAGGGCCCAAAGTGATTACATTACATGATGGCTTGCCTTTTATACCTGGGCCGCGCACACATGCGTACAGCCCAATGACCTCCGACAGTGGCGCCACCTGGTGGCTAGTAACCCCATACATGACAGATCAGGCTAATATCCCCAGCATTGAAGCATTGACCACACTCGACCAACTCCGTTGGATGGGCCACATCATCCGCATGCCCGACACGAGACTTCCAAAGTAAGCACTCTACTTGGAACTCCTACACTGCAAGCGAGCCCCAGGTGGGCAGAGGAAACGTTTCAAGAACACCCTCAAAGCCTCCTTGATAAAATGCAAAATCCCCATCGGTTCCTGGGAATCCCTGGCCCAAGACTACCCTAAGTGGAGGAAGAGCATCCCGGAGGGCGCTGAGTACTTCGAGTCTCGTCGTCAAGAGCATGCAGAAACCAAGTGCAGGCAGCGGAAGGAGTGAGCGACAAACCAGACTCCCCACCCACCCACCCTTTCCTTTGACCACTGTCTGCCCCACCTGTGACAGAGACTGTAATTCCGTCATTGGGCTGTACAGTCACCTGAGAACTTGCTTTTAGAGTGGAAGCAAGTCTTCCTCGATTTTGAGGGACTGCCTATGATGATGATGATGATGATTAAAATGTCATGAACAGGTACAGAAAATATTCAAAAAGACTAATGGAATGCTGGCCTTATTATCTGGAGGGTAGAAGTTATGCTGCAGCTGTACAAAGCCCTGGTTAGACCACACCTGGAGCACTGGGAGCAGTTCAGGGCACCACACCTTAGGAAGGATATATTGGCCTTGGAGGGAGTGCAGCGTAGGTTTACCAGAATAATACCCGGACTTCAAGGGTTAAGTTACGAGGAGAGATTACACAAACTAGGGTTGTGTTCCCTAGAATTTAGAAAGATAAAGAGTGATCTAATCGAAGTTTTCAGGATATTAAAGGGATCAGATAGGGTAGAGAGAGAGAGAAACTATTTCTGCTGGTTGGGGATTCTAGGACTCGGGGCACAGTCGAAAAATTAGAGCCAGACTTTTCAGGATATACTTGCTTTGGAGGCATTTCAGAGAAGATTCACTAGGTTGATTCCGGAGATGAGGGGGTTGACTTATGGGGAAGGGTTGAGTAGGTTGGGCCTCTAAAGGGTTGCCGGTGGATAGGCAATGGTGGATAGGCAATGGCATATAGGCAATGGCATGGATGAACTTCAACAGTTGTACATCCCTGTCTGGCATAAAAATAAAACAGGGAAGGTGGCTCAACCGTGGCAACAAGAGAAATTAGGGATAGTGTTAAATCCAAGGAAGAGGCATATAAATTGGCCCAAAAAAGCAGCAAACCTGAGGACTGGGAGAAAGTTAGAATTCCTCAGAAGAGGACAAAGGGTTTAATTAGGAGGGGGAAAATAGAATATGAGAGTAAGCTTGCTGGGAACATAAAAACTGACTGCAAAAGCTTCTACAGATACGTGAAGAGAAAAAGATTAGTGAAGACAAATGTGGGTCCCTTGCAGTCAGAATCAGGCGAATTTATGGGGAACAAAGAAATGGCAGACCAATTGAACAAATACTTTTGTTCTGTCTTCACTAAGGAAGTCACAAATAACCTTCCGAAAATACTAGGGGACCAAGGGTCTAGCGAGAAGCATGAACTAAAGGAAATCCTTATTAGTTAGGAAATTGTGTTAGGAAAATTGATGGGATTGATGGCCGATAAATCCCCAGGGCCTGATAGTCTGCATTCCAGATAATTTAAGGAAGTGGCCCTAGAAATAGTGGATGCATTCGTGGTCATTTTCCAACAGTCTATAGACTCTGGATCAGTTCCTATGGATTGGAGGGTAGCTAATGTAACACCACTTTTTAAAAAAGGAGGGAGAGAGAAAACAGGGAATTATAGACCGGTTAGCCTGACATCAGTAGTGGGGAAAATGTTGGAATCAATTATTAAAGATGAAATAGCAGTGCATTTGGAAAGCAGTGACTGGATCGGTCCAAGTCAGCATGGATTTATGAAAGGGAAATCATGCTTGACAAATCTTCTAGAATTTTTTGAGGATGTAACTATTAGAGTGGACAAGGGGGAGCCAGTGGATGTGGTGTATTTAGTCTTTCAAAAGGCTTTTGACAAGGTCCCACACAAGAGATTAGTGTGCAAAATGAAAGCACATGGTGTTGGGGCTAATGTACTGACGTGGATAGAGAACTGGTTGGCAGACAGGAAGCAAAGAGTAGGAATAAACGGGTCCTTTTCAGAATGGCAGGCAGTGACTAGTGGGGCACCGCAAGGTTCAGTGCTGGGACCCCAGCTATTTACAATATACATTAATGATTTAGACGAAGGAATTGAATGTAATATGTCCAAGTTTGCAGATGACACTAAGCTGGGTGGCAGTGTGAGCTGTGAGGAGGATGCTAAGAGGCTGCAGGTTGACTTGGACAGGTTAGGTGAGTGGGCAAATACATGGCAGATGCTGTATAATGTAGATAAATGTGAGGTTATCCACTTTGGTGATAAAAACAGGAAGGCATATTATTATCTGAATGGTGACAGATTAGTAAAAGGGGAGGTGCAACGAGACCTGGGTGTCATGGTACATCAGTCATTGAAAGTTGGCATGCAGGTACAGCAGGCGGTGAAAAAGGCAAATGGCATGTTGGCCTTCATAGCGAGAGGATTTGAGTATAGGAGCAGGGAGGTCTTACTACAGTCGTACAGGGCCTTGGTGAGGCCACACCTTGAATATTGTATACAGTTTTGGTCTCTTAATCTGAGGAAGGATGTTCCTGCTATTGAGGGAGTGCAGCGAAGGTTCACCAGACTGATTCCTGGAATGACAGGACTGACATGTGAAGAAAGATTAGATTGACTAGGCTTATATTCAATGGAATTTAGAAGAATGAGAGGGGAATCCCATAGAAACATATAAAATTCTGACAGGACTGGACAGGTTAGATGCAGGAAGAATGTTCCCGATGTTGGAGAAGTCCAGAACCAGAGGTCACAGTCTAAGGATAAGGGGTAAGCCATTTAGGACCGAGATGAGGAGAAACTTCTTCAGTCAGAGAGTTGTGAACCTGTGGAATTCTCTGCCACAGAAAGTTGTTGAGGCCAGTTCGTTAGATATATTCAAAAGGGACTTAGATGTGACCCTTATGGCTAAAGGGATCAAGGGGTATGGAGAGAAAGCAGGCATGGAGTACTGAAGTGCATGATCAGCCATGATCATATTGAATGGTGGTGCAGGCTCAAAGGGCCGAATGGCCTACTCCTGCACCTATTTTCTATGTTTCTGTGTTTCATTGGAATTGAGAGGAATGGGAGGTGATCTTATTGAAATGTGAGATTATGAGGGGGCTTGACATGGTGGATGCAGAGAGGATGTTTCCATTGATGTGGGAGACTAAAACTAGAGGGTATAATCTTAGAATAATGACCCGCCCATTTAAAACTGAGATGAAGGGAATTAAGGGTTACGGGGAGAGGGCGGATAAGTGGAGCTGAGTCCATGGCCAGATCAGCCATGATCTTATTGAATGGCGGAGCAGGCTCGAGGGGCTAGATGGCCTACTCCTGTTCCTAATTCTTATGTAAGAGAAATTTCTTCTGTGAGGGTTGTGGATCTGTGGAATTCGCTGCCTCAGTGAGCTGTGGAAGCTGGGACATTGAATAAATTTAAGACAGAAATAGACAGTTTCTTAAACAATAAGGGAATAAGGGGTTATGGAGAGCAGGCAGGGAAGTGGACCTCATTCGATGATCGGGTCAGCCATGATCATATTAAATGGCGGAACAGGCTTGAGGGGCTGTATGGCCTACTCCTGCTCCTATTTCTTATGTTCTTGTGAGTGAAGTTAGGAAACACTTCTACACACAAAGGAACTCTCTTCTGCAAACAGCAATTGATGCTGGGCCAATTGTTAATTTTAAATTGGAGATTGATAGATTTTTTTAACCAAAGGTATTAAGGGATATGGGACAACGGCAGTGTATGGAGTTAGGTCGCAGATCAGCCACAATCTCATTGAATGGCGGAGCAGGCTCGAGGGGCTGAATGCCCTCCTCCTGTGCCTATGTTCCTAACCCACAACTTCCTGACACCAAGGTGAGAGAGAGTGCTACCCACTGAGTCAAGACAAACGTGCAGCAAAGTCTCGGTGTTGTTACCTGCAGCAGAGCGGCAACAAGGTAGAACAGGGTGAAGGTGGCGGTTATGGCCATATGCCCGGCTTTGAGCAGGTGGATGGTGTAGAGGAAGAGCAGGTGACCAGGGACCACGAGCAGGAACAGGACTCGCGCTGACGTCGAGTTTACACCTGAGGGAGGAAGGACACAACATGAGTCCTCGCAGGTTTCCCGCCCTTCCAATCCCGCCCCTACCCCCTCCCTCCCTCTGCCCCCCTCCCTCCCTCTGCCCCCCACACCCCTACCCCCTCCCTCTCTCTGCCCCCCCAGCCCCTACTTTCCCTCCCTCCCCCCCCACCCCTACTCTCTCCCCTTCCCGCTCACCTCTAACCCCCACCCTCCCTCTGCCCCCACACCGCCCACTCCCCCCCGCCTGCTACCGCCCCCCTCAACCCCTCCCTCCTTCTCGCCCCCCCCCCCTCCTCTCCACCCTCCACCCTGCCACCCTCCTCCCTCTCCCACCGCCCTCTCCCCCCACCCCTAACCCCCATCCCTAACCCCCATCCCTCCCTCTCCCCTCCGTCCTCCCCCATCCCTCTCCCCCAGACCCCTACTTCCCCTCCATCCCTTTTCCCTACCCCCCCTCCCCCCCAGCCCCCTTTCCCCACTATTGGGGGAGAGCAGTTCAGTGGGATTAGTTTGGGATTGATACAGGGCTATGGAGAGAGCGGGGCAGTGGGATTAGTTTGGGATTGATACAGGGCTATGGGGAGAGAGCGGGGCAGTGGGATTACTGTTGCAAAGAGTTGGCACAGGCACAATGGACTGAATGTGCTGTAAACCTCTTTGATTCTAATAATCTTGAGTTAGTTTTCCGCTGCAGAATTCCTGTAACTATATTCATGCTTTATGTAGCAGTCGCCATGACGACAGTCAGTGAGGAGCAACATGAGCACCAAGGGATTATGTCTGAAGTGTTTCTAGTGAGGAGATAGATCACAGATTGAACCTGTGTGTGTCTGTCTCTGTTCCTGTGCAGTTTTAGCTGACTGGGAGGCTGCTTCCTGCCATGATATTCCATCTGTAATCAAGAAGCTTACAGGGCGATATAATAACCAGGAAAGCTCGGGACAGGGTGGATGGAAGCAGACTGTTCCCAGTGGTCGAGGGCTCAGGAATGAGGGGCCGCAGACACAAGATTAAATGAGAGATTGAGAGCTGGGGGGGGGGGGAGAGAAACCTTTTCACACAAAAAGAGAGTGGTGAGGCTGTGGGAAACGACATTCAGGTTTGGGCTGATAAGTGGCAAGTAACATTCGTGCCACACAAGTGCCAGGCAATGACCATCTCCAACAAGCGAGCATCTAACCATTGCCCCTTGACATTCAAAGGCATTAACCATCGCCGAATCTCCCACCTGGGGGTCAACATTGACCAGAAACTTAACTGGACCAGCCGCATAAATACTGTGGCAACAAGAGCAGGTCAGAGGCTGGGTATTCTGCGGCGAGTGACTCACCTCCTGACTCCCCAAAGCCTTTCCACCATCTACAAGGCACAAGTCAGGAGTCTGATGGAATACTCTCCACTTGCCTGGATGAGCGCAGCTCCAACAACACTCAAAGAATTCAATACCACCCAGGGCAAAGCAGCCCGCTTGATTGGCACCCCATCCACCACCTTCAACATTCACTCCCTCCACCACCGGCGCACCATGGCTGCAGTGTGCACCATCTACAAGATGCACTGCAGCAACTCGCCAAGGCTTCTTCGGCAGCACCTCCCAAACCCGTGACCTCTACCACCTAGAAGGACAAGGGCAGCAGGCGCATGGGAACACCACCACTTCCACGTTCCCCTCCAAGTCAAGCACCATCCCCACTTGGAAATATATCTCCGTTCCTTCATCGTCGCTGGGTCAAAATCCTGGAACTCCCTCCGCTAACAGCACCTTCACCATAAGGACTGCAGCGGTTCAAGAAGGTGGCTCACCATCACCTTCCCAAGGGCAATTCGGGATGGGCAATAAATGCCGGCCTTGGCATACGCAGACCAGAACTGTGCACAGTGCTCCAAGTGTGGTCTAGCCAAGGTTCTATACAAGTTTGACATAACTTCTCTGCTTTTCAATCCCCCCCGCAGTGCCCAGGTCCCGGAGATGTGATGCGATTAACTGGGAGGTATTGCCTACCTGAGTGGACGAAGGTTGTGCAGGGGTTAGGCCATTTCTTGTGCATGCGGTCAGGTAGCACCCCGGGCACGCTCCACAGGTGCAGGTAGGTCGAGATACGACTGGCCTGAATCGCAACCAGGTTCCCGCCAACACCTAGAGCCCAAACACCAAGAAACCGTCAGGGTTAAGATTGAGTAATGGCCGAGTAACGTTCTTCCACTGCTTTGCACCCACTCACCCGAGCAAAGCTGCTTTAATCTAGCCCAATATATCGAGGGGCCGAAATTGCCCCTTTCCTCAAGAGCCATGACTCAACGAGGCGGCCACGGGTCGGTCATGCCCCTCCGCCTGGTCGGTGCGGTTTTGCAGCAGTAATCGCTACCGCGCTCCCACCCCATCGGGCACGCGCGGACCCCCCACCGACCGGCGGCTACCCCTCACCCCCACACGGGAAATTGCCCAATGACACACCTTTGAAGTGTAGTTACTCTGTTGTAATGTGGGAAAAACGGCAGCCAATTTGTGCACCGCAAGTTCCCACAATGTGATAATGACCAGATAATCTGTTTTTTTGTTCTGTTGATAGAGGGATAAATATTAGCCCCAGGACACCGGGGATAGCTCCCCTGCTCTTCTTCAAAATAGTGCCTTGGGATCTTTTATGTCCACCTGAGAGAGCAGACGGGGCCTCGGTTTAACGTCTCATCCGAAAGACGGCACCTCCGACAGTGCAGCATTCCCTCAGTACTGCCCCTCCGACAGTGCAGCGCTCCCTCAGTACTGCCCCTCCGACAGTGCAGCGCTCCCTCAGTACTGCCCCTCCGACAGTGCAGCGCTCCCTCAGTACTGCCTCTCCGACAATGCAGCGCTCCCTCGGTACTGCCCCTCCGACAGTGCAGCGCTCCCTCAGTACTGCACTGGAGTGTCAGCCCAGATTTGTGTGCTCAAGTCTCTGTAGTGGGACGTGAACCCATGACCTTCTGACTCCGAGGCGAGAGCACTGCCCACTGAACCACAGCTGACACAAGTAGTTACGGATTGTGTTGCCAAGCGGCATCGCACTGGAAGGGTTCGAATGGTTTCACAAGAGCAAAGGTCGAGTGGATTGTGCCTGGCAACTCATGAGTACAACAACAACTTGCATTTACACAGCGCCTTTAATGTAGTTAAAAAGTCCCAAGGCATTTCACAGGAACGTTAACAAATATTGGCACTGAGCCACACACGGAGATATTAGGACAGCTGATTAAAGCAGCTTGGCCAAAAATTTTTAAGGAGCATCTTAAAGGAGGAGAGAGAGGCGGAGAGGTTTAAGGAGTGAGTTCCGGAGCTTGGGGCCCAGGCAGCTAAAGGCACGGCCACCGATGGCAGAGAGATGGAAATCGGGGTGCTCAAGAGGGCAGAATTGGAGGAGTGCAGACATCTCGGGGGGATGTGAGGCTGGAAGATGGCGATCTCGGTGGGCGGGGTTGGGGGGGTGTTGTGTTGGGCTATGGGCAGCTACAGGTTAGAAGAAGGAGGAAGATAAAAAAAAACAATTGGGACTTGCTCCTGATCAGCACCCGGGAAAGAATGTACGTGGAGGGAATCTGGCCGGGATCAATCTCCCTGCCGAGGTGTGAGCGGGAAGAATGGACGGTTGGCGGAGGACGAGCGACAACTGTGGATCTCTCTTTCCCCTCCCCCCCCACTCCACTCCTTCGAGGACGGGGTTTGGGGAGGGGGTGGAGGGTGGCGTGGGGGAGGGAGAGAGAAAATCAGCTGAGATCTCGAAAGGAGAGACAGAGCAGGGCTCGGAGTGTGATCCGGGGACAGTTCACGAGTTGATATATGTTCCCAACTCTTGCCCCTGGCACAGGCAAAGCAATTTTCGTGTTTAATTATAATGTAAAGTCCCTGCTCCGATCAGCCCTTCTGTGTTGTCAGACGTACATTCCCAGAGGAGCCTTCTGTTAACTGAACCGCAGAGGCAACTGATCTCTCCCATCCAACATCTTCTCCTTCAAACAGGTGGGGCTCACTTCAGTGCCAAACATTTTGCTAAATTTAGTTAGTTTAACTGAGTGTGTTTTTACTCTGGTGATTTTTTTGTGGCTGAGAGGTTGGTACTGGGATATAGAAAGAAAGAACTTGCATTTCTATACCGCCTTTTACATCCTCAGGATGTCCCAAAGTGCTTTACAGCCAATAAAGTACTTTTGAAGTGTAGTCACTGTTGTAATTCGAACATACGAACAATGACGAACAGGTAAAGACCATTTGGTCCATCCAGCCTGTCCCACACAACCCCGATACCTTGTGTATCACAACATATACACTGCACCCCACCCAGCCCCCCACACCCGAAACCCTGCGATCTCCTGGGAGAAGCAAAAAAAAAAGATAAAAACCCAGGCCAATTTGGGGGAAAAAACCTGGGATATTCCTCTCTGACCCATCTAGGCAATCGAAGCTGTTCCAGGAGATAACTCTGGCCATTAAATTCCCTGCAGTACCGACCTTCTGTAAGAGTTAATCTCCGCCGCAGCCAGAAATAAATCCAGCTTTTGCTTGAAGGAATTCAGTGAGTCTGCATTCACCACATGAAACGGCAGCTTGTTCCAGAGCTCGACTATTCTCTGGGAAAAGTTCCATCTCCTGACATCTAACCTAGATCTAGCCCTGTACAACTTAAATTTGTGCCCCCTGGACCTGCCTAACCTATTTAATTGAAATAAACAGTCAGCTGGAACGCTGTCTATTCCCTTCATTATCTTATAAACTTCAATCATATCCCCCATAGTCTACGCTGCTCTAAGGTACAGAGTCCCAGCTCTTTTAAATATCTTGATAACTAAGATGCTTTAGACTTGGAATTAGTCCAGTGGCCCTCTTCTATACCCTTTCCAGAGCCTCAATATCACCCACCACGTGAGGAGACCAAAACTGGGCACAGTATTCCAAGTGCGGCCTGACTAAGGTCTTGTACAAGGACAAAACAGTACGCCTCGTCTTGTACTCAATCGTCCTATGGATACACCCCAACACCCTATTTGCTCTAGCTATCGCTGCATGGCATTGCTCGTGTACCTTTAAGGATGCCCAAATCTCTTTCTATCTCCACCATATTCCCTGGAGAGTGTTTGAATGTTGAGCATTAGCCCTGCCCACATACATAACACTGCACTTATCAAAGTTATACATCAATTTCCAGCCATGAGCCCAGTCTCCCAACACATTTTCTGCCTGAATCAGACGAACCTCTTCTACAGTTCTAGCACTCGCACAGATCTCGGTATCATCTGCAATTGTACCTCCAACCCCAAAATCCAGATCATTAATAAAAATAGTAAAAAGCAACGGTCCCAGCACTGGTCCCTGTGGGACACCACTGGTTACCGGTCTCCAAACAGATCCAAATCCTTCTATAACTACTCTTTGCCTGCATTCTGCCAGCCAGTTCTATATCCAGCTCAATATATAACACTAATACCAGAGGCTCCGATCTTAGAGAAGCCTCTTGTGCGGTATCTTGTCAAAAGCTGTTTGGAAATCAAAGTAGATAATGTCTACTGGGCTTCCCTCATCTACCAACATAACTTTTTCAAAAAATACAATTCGATTTGTGAGTCATGATCTCTTTTTTATGAAGCCATAATGGGTGTCACTAATATGTCCCTCCCTATCCAAGTATTCATATATTGCATCCCTTATGATTCCATCAAGCATCTTCCCTATTACTGATGTTAAACAGATTGGCCTATAATTACCTGGATCTGTCTTGTCACCTTCTTAAAAAATGGGGGATGTGGGAAATGCAGCAGCCAATTTGCACACAGCAAGCTCCCACAAACAGCAATGTGACAATGACCAGATCATCGGTTTTAGTGATGTTGGTTGAGGGATAAATGCTGGCCCCAGGACATCGGGGAGAACTCCCATTCTTCGAATAGTGCCAAGGCTCAGTGGGAGGCACTCTCTCTCTCATGCCTGTGAGTCAGGAGGTCGTGTGTTCAAGTCCCACTCCAGAGTCTTGAGCACAAAATCTAGACCCCAGTCAGGGAGTACTGCACTGTCAGAGGTGCTGCCTTTCGGATGTGTCATTAAACCAAGGCGGATGTAAAAGGTCCCACGGCCACTATTTCGAAGAGGCTCAGGCGACATCACTAAAGCAGATTATCTGGCCTTTATCACATTGCTGTGTGTGGGAGCTTGCTGTGTGCAAATTGGCTGCCGTGTTTCCTACATTACAACAGTGACTGCACTTCAAATCGTTGTGGGATGTCCTGAGATTGTGATTTGTATCCATTCTGAAAAGGACTTGCATTTGACGACCATCGGTCATCCCAAAGTGCTTCACAGCCAACAAAGTCCTTTTGAAGGGCAGTCACTGTCGTTTATTTTTTGATTAATTACTCGGACGTGTCTGGAAAATGAATCTTTAATTGCCGGAGGTTGGAGGACAGTGGAGGGGTGGACAGCTCACGGACGGTTGTGTGTGTGCGGGGTTAGGGGGAATATTCCCTTCCAGCCGCGCAGCGCTCCAGAGCTCCCACACAGCCAGCTCACCCACTCTTCAATCGGGAACAGCGCGCACGCACGGAATCCTGAACTGGCCGCGCAGCCAACAAAGAATGAATGGGAACGTTGGAGCGGGGTGTTTTGTGTGTTACATTTAATTGGCGGCACAAAGCAATCAAAGATGGAACTCACCGTTAATGACGGGCGTGAAAACAGCCATGCCCTCAAAGTATGGGTTGGTGACTGTCCTATCCAAGATCAATCCACCAGCACTGAAAATAACCAACGGGAAGCACAGGGGTTTAATCGGGAATATTAACTGGCATTTCATACACGGAACCGAGTGACTGGTGAGGAAACTCCCCACATCCAACCCGTGCTGTTCCTGCCCCGGGAGTGTTTGAAGGGACAGTGTAGAGGGAGTCTTACTCTGTATCTAACCCCATGCTGTACCTGCTCTGGGAGTGTTTGAAGGGACAGTGTAGAGGGAGCTTTACTCTGTATCTAACCCCATGCTGTACCTGCTCTGGGAGTGTTTGATGGGACAGTGTAGAGGGATTGTCTTGTGTTGTTCTGTACTGGTTCTCGTTTACTGACCGTGGCTGAAATCCAGACCACATCTCCCTTCAGCCGTACCGCCCGCTCTCACCCCAGCCTCTTGCGGAGTTTTATAAATAGTCCCTTCATGCCCCCCCCCACTAAAAAATAATCCCAGTAAGGACCACTGACCTGCTAATCGTCATGGCGACCAGGACGGGCTGCCACCCGGATTTCAGGACCTCCCGGATCTGCGGGCTCCGCCTGGCGATCACCACCCATAGCGGGATCATGGCGATGAAGAGACTGCAGAGTGCGGGAGCCAGATAAACCAAGTCTGCAAACAACGGTCCGGAACAAATCAGCCCGCGACGGGAACAAACAGCCCCACAACCCCATCCCAAAAGCAACAATTCCACCTCTGGCTATTCGCCCACAGGCAGCATCGCCCGATCCTCTCGCCATGTACTGCGCAGTTTCGAGCTGGGGTCACGGAGTGGCGCCCAGTGGTGGGGACCCCCTAGACTGTCACCCAGAGGCTGCATCCTGTGATGCCGATCTCGCTGAAACCGGCCCCCAAATAAATCATTGAGAGAGCGTCGGGGAGCATCTCAGGGCTCCGCTGACTCTGCAGTAAAAAGACCTTCATTTCTACAGCGCCTTTCACAACCTCAGGGCATCTCAAAGTACCAATGAAGTACTTTTGGAGTGTAGTCGCTGTTGTAATGGAGGAAACGCGGCATCCAATTTTGAGCACAGCAAGCTCCCACACACAGCAATGTGATAATGACCAGATAATCTGTTTTTAATGATATTGGTTGAGGAATAAATATTGGCCCCAGGACACCGGAGAGAACGCCCCTGCTCTGGGTGAGAGACAGGAGGTGTATCGGAGCCAGGAATGTGGATCGAGCTGGGAGTGCACATTGCAGAGGAGACTGCAGGTTGGAGATGCGATTTAATCGCTCCAGCCCAATCCTGCGGTTGTGGCTGTGATGGCGGGAGATTGAGGCCCCACGTAAAGGACAAAGCGCGTGTACCCATGTGGTTGAAGAGCATGCTGCTGATCCCCGCCAGCAGTGAGAGCGTGATCAGGTCTCCCAGGCTCGCTGCTATTGGAGTGGCGACATTGTCCGGGTTTATCCCAAACTTCCTCGATCCAATGATCACTCCAATCATCACCAGGCCTAGAGAAAGGGAGAGAAAGGACTTGCATTTATATAGTGCCTTTCATAGCCTCAAGGCGTCCTAAATCGCTTTACAGCCAATGAAGTACTTTTTGGAGTGTAGTCGCTGTTATAATGTGGGAAACGCGGCAGCCAGTTTACGCACAGCAAGCTCCCACAAACAGCAATGTGATAATGACCAGATAATCTGCCTTAATGATGTTGATTGAGGGATAAATATTGGCCAGGACCCCGGAGAGAATTCCCCTGCTCTTCTTCAAAATAGTATCATGGTATCATTTACACCTGAGAGAGAAGACAGGGCCTCGCTTAACGAGTCATCTGAAAACTGCCACCTCCAACAGTGCAGCACTCCCTCAGCACTGCACTGGAGTGTCAGCGTGGATTTTATGTGCTCAAGTCCCTGGAGTGGGACTTGAACCCACAACCTTCTGACTTAGAGGCAAGTGTGCTGCCCACTGAGCCACGGCTGACACTATAGAAGATAGGAACAAAGCAATCACTGGATGAAAACAGACCCAGGTCTCTATAGTTCACCTTCGACCATCCAGGTAGTCACATGATACAACGATAATGAAGTGGTTGACATTGGGACATTAGGAACAGGAGGAGGCCATTCAGCCCCTTCGAGCCTGATCTGTCATTCAATTAGATCCCGGCTGATCCATACCTTAAACTTCATCGACCCGCTGTAATGTGTGCACCCATGAGTATGCTCACAGGTTTGTTGAGCTGTTGAGTTGGGAGTGGTTTAGCCAGTCACATGATGTTCACAAGACTCAATAAAACCCCAGCCAGTTGGGTTTGGGGGAATGAGGTATGCAACTGTGAGTCTGGTGGATGAACTGGTAATGTGTAATTTGATTGTTAAACCTTTGCTAATAAACCAACTAGTCCTTAATAGCAATGTGTTGCTATGAATTCTCAAGCAAAGAACCCAAGTAGCAAATACATTACATCTGCCTTTGCTCCGTATCCCTCAATACCCTGATCCAACAAAAATCTATCGACCCCTCAGTCTTGAAAGCTCCAATTGACCCTCAGCATCCATGGCCTTTTGGGGGGGGGGGGAAAAAGAGTTCCTGATTTCACGACCCTTTGTGTGAAGAAGTTCTTTCACCCCTGAATGGCTAAGATTGTGCCCCCACCAGAGGAAATAGTTTCAAAAGGGAATTGGATAAATACTGGAAAAGTAAAAATTTGCAGGGCTATGAGGAAAGAGCAGGGGGAGCCAGCACAGGCATGATAGGCCGAATGGCCTCCTTCTGTGCTGTATTATTTATGATCCTTGACCCCAAGGATCTATCCTTGGCCCCCTCCTATTTCTCATTTACATGTTGCCCCTTGGCGACATCATCTGGAAACACAGCGTCAGTTTCCACATGTACACTGATGACACCCAGCTCCACCTCACCACCACTTCCCTCGACCTCTCCACCGTTTCTAAATTGTCAGACTGCTTGTCCGACATCCAGTTCTGGATGAGCAGAAATTTTCTCCGATTGAATATTGGAAGACCGAAGCCACTGTTTTCGGTCCCCGCCACAAACTACGTTCCCTAGCCACCGACTCCATCCCTCTCCCCAACTTCTGTCTGAGGCTGAACCAGACTGTTCGCCACCTTGGTGTCATATTTGACCCTGAGATTAACTTTTGACTGCATATTCGTAGCGTAACTAAAACCGCCTATTTTCACCTCCGTAACATCGCCCGTCTCCGCCCTTGCCTCAGCTCATCTGCTGCAGAAGCCCTCATCCATGCCTTTGTTACCTCTAGACTTGACTATTCGAACTCACTCCTGGCTGGCCTCCCTCATTCTACCCTACGTAAACTAGAGCTGATCCAAAACTTGGCAGCCCGTGTCCTAACTCGCACCAAGTCCCACTCATCCATCACCACTGTGCTCGCTGACCTACATTGGCTTCTGGTTAAACTCTGGAACTCCCTGCCTAAACCTCTCCACCTCTCTCTCCTTCTTCAAGACGCCCCTTAAAACCTACTTCTTTGACCAAGCTTGTGCTCAGCTGCCCTAATGTCTACTTACGTGGCTCGGTGTCAAATGTATTGGTATTGTCTTATAACACTCCTGTGAAGTGCCTTGGGACATTTTACTACATTAAAAGCACTTTATAAATACAAGTTGTTGTTTTAAGGGATTTTGCTTGCTGCACCTGCATATTAACTTTCAGTGATTTGTGTACAAGGACACCCAGGTCCCTCTGAACACCAACATTTCCCAATCTCTCACCATTTATAAAATACTCTGCTTTTCTATTTTTCCTACCAAAGTGGATAACTTCACATTTCTCCACATTATATTCCAGTTGCCAAGTTCACTTAGCCAGTCTATAATCCTTTGAAATCTCTTTGCAGGGGGGGGAGTGGGGTTGGTGGGGTAAGGAGATGGGGGTAGGGGGATAGGGGAGGAAGGGGATGGGGGAGGAGGGGAAGGGAAATGGTGTGGAAGCAGGGGGGGGGGGGGGAAGAGTAGGGATAGTTGGGGGGGGGGGGGGATGGAGGCAGGGGCTTTATTCTGGGGTTCAGGGTCTGAGGCCAAAACCTGGGCAGGGCGCTGCTCCGGGTTCAGCATGTGGGGACGTCAGGAAGGTGCGAAGCCCTCCACAGTCGGATAACCTGCTAAAGCTCAGCGTCTCGGCTCCGGTGAACGCTGGGTGCTGAGGCGAGGTTCCAGAGCACAGCCGGTGTGGCAGGACACTCTCACCGACAAGCAATGACATCGACTGCGGGAGCTGAGGGCGGCGAAGGGAGACTGGCGAGACTGCACTGGCTCAACACCACCATCCTGTGGCAGCGGCTGGAACTGCAGCTGCACAGACACAGTCTGAGGGTCCCCCACACCCAGCACAACACAATGGGCCGAATGGTCTTCCTCTGTGCTGTATCATTCTCTGATTCTGTGATCTGACTGATGCATTAAACAGACTGAACAATCTCAGCGTGTCTCAGAGTGAGAGACTGACGCCCTGGCATCAGATCACTGGGTCGGGGACAGTGGCCAGGGCTCAGGGGGTTTGCTGCACTGGCACTGACCTTCTCAAGGAGCCTTCACACTTGGTGTTGTGTATGTATAACATAAGTATATACCTTATACATTCAATGTACAGTTACATAAAACTGCTGGATGTATCTTCACACTGTATACGCTATGCATGTACCACGAGAGGGTGCAACTGGTGGAGACCTGGGGTCACCTGTACACTACAGGCAACCAGGTATAAAAGGCCATACTGTACCCTCATTCAGGAGCTGCAATAAATGGACTAAGGTCACCACAGTTCAAGTGCAATACCTTACATCGTGGAGGCATTACTAGAGAGCTTACAGACATAATAACTGGTGACGAGATTACGAATTTGCAAGCGAAAAATGGCCAACCTTGGCAATTTTCAACAATTCGTCGATGGGAAGATTGGGGCACCTTTGTGGAAAGGCTCGAACACTTTTTCATCGCGAACGACCTGGCGGGAGACACACCAACCTCGCTGGCTGATAAGCGCAGAGCCATCCTGCTCAGCAGTTGTGGGCCCACTGTCCATGGCCTCGTCAGGGACTTGCTAGCCCCAGAGAAGACAACAACCAAAATGTATTATGATTGTAAATGATGAAATGAGGCGTGATGCCGGGTTCTACATATACGCCGACAAAACCAAGGGCAACCTCCTGTTGGAAGCACCCAGGTCCAGCGGGTTACTCAATCATGTAGCCTACGCCTCCGGGACCAATGTGATGCCCCAGGGAGCGTGGCCACCCACAGAGGGAGCTTACACACTGTCATAATACATTGGCTCCGAACGTAATCGCCCGACTCGACACTGTTAGTTGCCTTTACATACTCGCATTTGTCAATTACATCTTTTCCACGTGTATTACCGGCATCACTGTACAGAGTGGAACTGTCCCTTTAATTGTGCTGGGTTGCCACCCACAGAGGGAGCTTACACACTGCAGTGGACGGCAAAGGCACCACTACCGGTACCCTGCTCTTGATCGGCTCTACCTCTCGGGCCACCAGGGCCAGTACCTGGAGCAAGAGGCTAGCACCCTCCAGCCCTCCCAACTG